>NC_133825.1:28646381-28888881 GCF_047830755.1 Zonotrichia albicollis | reverse complement strand
AAGTTTGTAAGGGTACAATACAACTTGTCAATTCAGCATCTCTAGTCAATCTGTCTCAGAAATAGTTGATTTGAAGACGACATAATCAGAGAAATGCCCACTTAAATTATGCATGCAGATAGTAACTTTCAGTTAAAATCTAAGATTACATAGTTACTTATATATACATATATATCTATATATTATATATGTGATTAGAATAAGCATATTTATCATAAGTGGTTGATGTATGAGAGCCAACAAACAAATGTGATTGCTACTGCTTTTTTAGATATGTTTCAGTTTTTGGGTTGACAATTGCTATGTTTAGAAAGACTAAAGTGGATACTCTCACCTATTATAATTTCTCAGAGCTAATATCCAGGCTGTGATGCACAGCACTATAGAGATATTTTGATATTTGCCCCTCATCTCTGAATTATGACATTTGATTCCTGACAGATTCCATTTACTTCCAGTAAGGGAGGACTCCACTTTGCCAAAAGCAGTAAGAAGTTGCTTCATGTTCAGTACCAAAACAAGACAAGTTAACCTCTGAACTTTGAAAATTAGTTCTCAAAAAAATGTGAAAGGTCCTAATAAAGATGGATTTGATAGATAAAAATGCATAGAATATGGACTCTGGTTAATTTATTAAATATTCATAATAACGATTAAGAGAGAGCAGGCTTCTTTTCAGTGTGTTGCTCTGCATCAACTTGCCAATATATCTAACAGCAAAAGACATCTGCAAATACAAAAGAAAACAGGCATTCTTTTTAATTGTATATTACCATAAAAAGTGTATACAGGACAGAATCTGCTCAAAGGCTTTTCCAAGGAGCAAGCACAATATAGAGATTTTCATCTGAGTAATGTGATATTAAAAAAGTAAATTTTAGTTTTATTCCCAGTAAGGAACACAGATGCACCAGATGTATCATATGATAGATAAAACTTTGTTTAATATTTCTAAAACAAGGAATGGGGGGAAATTTGGGAGGGCCTTCTTTCCACAACTGGTACCACTGAACTGCATTTATTCAAGGTGTTTTGGTTGGCTTTGAATCAAGTAGGCCATGTTAGTCTATGTCTTGATGAACCAGCCATTAACATCTTTGCAATTAACGCAGTCTGAAACTGGAGAATAGGTACTTGGTTTAAGTGAGATCAATCTCTTTGAAGTCTACATAAATTAGACGTTCATTTTTAGAGTCTTGTCTGAGAGTACCTTGCAATAAACATTGTGGTAATTAATTAGGAGTCTTTGAGAATGAAGATGTGGATGAACTCTTGACTAGTGTTGAACATAACTTAGCAAAAGTAACAGTTATGTCTAATGTCGTATTCTGACTTGTATAAGATCCTCATGAAATTTGGAAATCCTGCCATCCCCTAGAAATTGTTTTGCCGTTTTTTGGGAGTACAATTATTCTCCCAAATGAATCTCCCCTGCCTACATTCAAATGATAATGTCACTTAAGATGGCTCCAATGGATGCACGACAGTCAATGGATTTGATTTTGTCCCCAAACAGCACAGAAAGTCCAAGAGAATAGGATATTTGGGATCTGTCTCACCAACTGAAGCACACACTCCAGAATGTCAATATTAACTACGTAACAAATGTGTTTCTTCTAAGATGTTAAACAGCCAATGGAGGAAGCTGAGATAAGCTTTGTTATCCATCCTAGCCAGAAGGAAATGTTTTGACAAAAGGCAGGAGGAGCAGGTGGCTGTCAAGCTTCCAAAGACAATTTCATCTATTTGTATGCTAGAATTACTATCTTAATTATTTTATCCTTCATTTTTGTCAAGGTGCTTTCAGTTTGGCAGTTATCAATTTTTACAGTGTGGAAAATAAACTTCCTTCATTGTGAATTGGAAACATCTTGGACAGTGAAAACTGAAAATCACTCATCTTTCTGAAATATTTAAGTACAGTCCTCCATGTCTTGCCACCTAAAAACTTCAAACATTATTCTTCTTTTTCTTTCTCTCACAAAAACAATGACCATAAACTTCTGATAGAAAATCTTATTTCAGATTTGAGTTATTTTCTTCCCTTAGGATACTAAGTTTCATTTTTATTCAAATAAGGTTTTTTGTCTACCTCAGGAAATAGAAAACAGTTATCTTTATACTGTGAGGAGTTCTTAATTGTAACTGTACTCTGGTGTTGTTCTGCTGCAATATTGCAATAATTTTTAAGAATCTAGAATGATGGCCTAGTTCTAAAAGCTTGGCAGTGACACATGGGTGCTAGAAAAGCTTTGTCTTAGTCGTTGAAAGATGGACAAAGCAATTTACTTTCTCTCTCGCTCTTTTTGGTATTTTTTCTCTTTAGTGTGGTAGGACTTTTTCTTCCTGTCTGTGCCATTGGCAGCTATGTGTGAAGGTAAGGGTGGAAGTGGGACAGGGTGAGGTTTCATTGTAGAGCTGTTTTGAGCCACTTAAGTCCTCTGATCTTCATCAGCATCTGTGTCAGGGTGATTCCAACAGCATTGTTCAGGTGATAACATTGTAGTCTTAGCTCTCTTTAGTGCTTGTAAACTGATGGCTGATGGGCTTTGTTGGGCTGTTGAAGTGGAAGTTTCCCACAATCTGATACTAAAATGGAGGTTTTGAGTGAAGCTTTTATCACTCTTTCACCAGTCTCATCAAGAACTTCCCTTCCCTTGCTGGAAATGGAATTTCATGCTGTGTATTTCTAATACAAGCATTCCATCAATCAGCAATCTAGTAGAAGTTTGTGGTTCTAACTAAAGAGCATTTCACATGCTGTGAAGTGGTTTCATAGTCTGGCATCTACGTCTATCCCAGACTCTATGGAAACTGCTTGAACAGGAACTTGCCTTTGATTAACTATGTTCAATTTTTATAACCTGATATCAGACACGTTTTCACAGCTGGATCTCAATGCCTTTCCTGCACTTAGAGAGATTATGTGCGGGATGTGTTTGACAAGTGGGCAGTGTCCGAAGTCCGTGTTCCTTGTGTGGCACTAAAATGCCAGAGTAAACAAATCAGCCATGAGTGCAATTGTCAACCCCAAGAAAAAGGAACACATTCTTGTTGTGCAGCATGTTTGTGTTGTCAGCAAATCTCAGTTTGCTTGGCAAGGAAGCCCGTGCCCATTTAAAAATGAGGAAGATGAAGTACTAAGAAGTGAATTGTCTTAACAGAGCAGGCTACAATTACAATCCAGTCTCCTGTGTTTGGAGTAGTATTAAACATTATCTCCCTTTTAAAAAGAATCAAAAAACTTCAAAACCCAAATCCAAAACAATTACATATGTTAGTCATTTCTTCGCAAATAGAGGAAAATACTGTAACCCTAAGGACATTTTAGTGAACTTTCTGATTATAATTTGGACATTGAAACTAGGGAAAATGTGGGAATGTGGGGCACTTCACTGTTTGCTATTGGGACAGCACCCCAGTGTGCAGGTAGTGAGCATTGCCATTGTGTTGTTCGTATTATACTGAATTTCTGATTAGATAAACATCCCTGCTAGTACTTTGAGACCAAGCAGTAGTAAGTACCAATTCTTAGGTCAAGTTCGGAAAAAGGAATCAATCAAATTTTGATTCTTTGCCAAATTCAAAATTTGATAATCACTTTTTATTGAAGTGAGAAGTGGAGACTGAGAAGTGACACCTACAGTTCAGCAGTGGCCCAAGAAATTGGAACTTAGCTAAGACATCAAAGCGAACCCAATCTGCCTTGCTCATAGACCAAGAGCAATGTTAAAAAAGTTATTTTTTCAATTATATTTGAATTGATTTCTTGGTTAAAATTTTAAAAATGTAGTGGAGAAAAAGGTTTTTCTGGCGCACGTGCTCATTGTATATCACGCTTTTTTGTAAAGATCTTTGGTGCTTGTTTGTTTTGATGTTTTAAATGAAATTTTAAGGAATTCCAATTACACAGAAAGGCAAATTTTGGAAGATAATGACTATTTATGATTTCATTGGGGAAAATAGTAATGTATATAAGACTTACACATGACTCAATCATTACTTTACTCTTATAGCACAAGAATGTGTCAGTTAAAGTTCAGTTTGTTAAATTTGATGTACTAGCTCGTGTACACAGTTCCTAATTCAGTGAGCTGATCAGCATTTGTAATGTGAGTTGTAATCTTTTTCAGGATCATGTCACAGATTTACCAGTGTGTACTCAGTTATTTTAGTTAGAAGAGGAAAGGAAAAGACATCTTTATAAAAGATATTGTGGAGTTTTGCTGAGACTAGAAGACAAAGTTTTGGGAAAATTTTTCTTGTCTTTAACAAGAAAAGACATGCTAACCTCACATGCTAACGGGGACATCAGTGCTGCCAGCATTTTTTTTCCTTCAAAAATTTTCTTTCTCCTTCTTTCAGAAGAGTAATTTTTGAGGCAACCATGACAGCTCTGTCATTTTACTCACACCTCTAAATTTCTCTTTCTGTTGTCAGTCACCAGTCACTGTATCTTGATGATCATGATTGATGACAAAATATATGAGAATTGTAAAAAGGGCATTGAACATTGTATCTAAAACAATCATTTCATGCTCTTGCTTTTTAAGTACAGTAAGAAGTTAGAACAGCTCCTGTTTACCTGTAGGTCTTACACTTATTTTTTGCATTTTATAGAATGATGTAGCTATACCTCTGGAGATATCTTATAAATATCTCCAGAGATATTTATATCTCTGGATATAAATATTTATACAATGTATAAATATTTTTAAGCATATTTAAAAGTTATTTGCACATTTAGTCTTGGTTCAGTACTTATGATGTTTTGCCAATACTTCACTGTTTTTCAAACTTCTTTTTAAATTGCTAACTTCCCAGCAAAGTCCAGGACTTAAATGACAAGTAAGGAGCTGAGACAAATAACGAAAGGAATCTGAGTCATATTTTCCTTGAAAGAGCTTTATGTAGGTTTGGAAAATAAAACATGTCAGTAGATAAAATAGATATTTGGGGAAGGAGAAATGGCTTTTGGGCTTTCATGTCTTCAAAATTTTTATAGAGAAGAGGAAAGAAAGCATCAAAGAAAGCAGTTTTTTCCTGTGCATCCTAGCATGAAATGTATTATCAATTATTTTAGGAAAAAAAATACCAAGCTCTATGAGTCTGAATGTTGTTCAAGAACTGTTGGATTTGTCCATTTATATGAAGTAATTGCGTAATGAATTTTAAAAATCAGCATATTCCAGTAGCTGCTGTGTGTGCCTGTAAAACAGCATTATTTGAGGCTGAATAAACACCACTTGCACTCCACTGCTACTATGGATAGAATTGTGTTTCCTTACAGGTGTTTCTATGCAGTACTTCGCTTCTACATTTGGGTTTCTTTACAGCTATGAGTGAAAAATGCTATTTTTGCTATATATGATGATTAGCTACATGAGAGTTCAGCTTATTTTTTAAGCAATTGTTAGTGGCAGAACTATGTAGGCAAATTGTTCAACATGAATATAGTCATACCATGAAAAAAAAAAAAAGTTCTGCTCTGCACAAAACTTATTCTGAGGAAGGCACTGATAGAAGCTGTACCCACAAAAGAGCTGTACCTCTTACTGATAGAGCTGTGTGTCCAGAAGGAGGGTGACTCTTGGGGTGATATTCTGCCAGCTAGGCTGGCAAACCTTTCTGTATCTGGGTCATGTATCAGGTGACCCATCAAGTTACCCACCAGTGTGCAGTGACTTGTACATGTGGGTCCTGTGGAGACTGGTGCTGTCAAGGGGGCACCTTCTGGATGGCAGTTGTGGTCTAGGAATTCCAGAGGGCTCAGAGATATTTACCTACTTCTTTAGGGATGGGAAGTGAAGATACTGCAGAGAGGCCAGCAGGTTCCAGTGAATTGTTTTGAAGAATGCCACTAAGTGAAGGAGTAGTGATTCATCTTTTCAATTTGGAATAGGTCTTAGAATCATGTCTTACCACAGATTTAAAACGTGGTCTACTGTTACTATGAAAAAACTTGAAAACCTGGTCTTTGCCACCTGTTTGACATGGACTTTGTGCACAGTCCCAGCCATAGTTTCCTTGCTGTTCCTGCAAAGGGAATGTGTTGTAGCAGGTACTTTGTTCATGGTATAATGGGTCTTTCAGCTTTCTCTGGTTTCAGTTCCTATTCTGGCCACAAATGGCATGAGTTTAGGAAACTCATGTTTGGAGTGAGGTTGGATAATAAGTTTATCTGCAAGACAATATGAAAGTGTGTTCTACTTTTAATGGCACATGTGCATCCCATCTGGGTTGGGCTGGGCTACAACACTGGGCACTGAATTGTGTGTATTCCACGCTAAGAAATGTGGGGCTGCAGTAAAATCTTATTGTTTTAGGTTCTTAATTGGTTTGCTTGGGACTGTTTGAAGAAATGCAAAAAAAAAAAAAATCCCAAAACAAACAAAAGCAAAACAAAAACCCCCAAAAACCAAAACACCAACCAAAAAAATCCATCTTCAAAGGACTTTGCTGACATTTCTACACAAGTCCCCTACTTTTTTTGAACCTGCAACATGGCATTTTGTTTCCTAATAAGATAGTTAAATTTAAGTAATGCTAACATTACTAATGACACAAATACACTTTAAAAAGAAAAAGAACATTGAGTGACTACAAAAGGTGACTCTAAGACAAATGAATCTCTTCATCTCTTGAAGCTCTTTGGCACAAATTTTCTGACCAAGTTGTTTAACGACATTAACAGAAATGTTAGGGGAAAGGAGGTTTGGTTTAGATCACTATTTGATTTTATACAAAAAATGCAGAAATCTCTTTTGATGATCATTTTTTGAACACGGAATCATGGGAAATAGTTTGTTTTCCCTGAGAGCCAAGGCAATGTATTTATTTCAAGTTTTATTAAATGAGTTATAAATTTTCCTAGCAATTTACTCATAGCTCAAGAGGTTTAATTTGCATGTGTTGCCTTTTACAATATGCTTTTCGTAATGTTGCAGATGCTTCTTCCCTAGCTTCAGTAAACAACAGGCAGTTGGCCAGGTTTTTGACTGAACGTTTGCCAACTCTGAGAAATATTAGTTAACTCTCTAGCAACCACTGAATGATTTTTAGCTGACTTTATCCAAAATAATCTGTGAAGTTTAAAAATTATAGAAAGTAAAAAAATAAGATAAAGAACAAGTCGTTTGCTGGACTAAGCACAGGAAAAGAGATTTATTTCTGCATTTTAATTATTTAAATTTTTCTTTTTTTTAAAGTTTGTGTTTAAAAATTGGTTGCTTTCAGAAATTTAATTAAAGATTCCTGAAGAGGATGATAATAGTAAACATTTATCCCTTCATGTTAGTGAGGAATTTTCTTCTTGTAGATGTTTAAATAGAAATAGGTTTGTCCCTACTGTTTGCTTTCATTTAGAAAAGCCTCTAAGGACAGTTTTCTTCTCCAGCATAGTAATCCAGACTGTAGCAGGGCTGTTTTGCAGGTGGGATGGCAAATTGTTTCATGAGCAGTGGAGGTGAAGAAGTCTGATTTCCAGCAGATTTAGGTTGTGTAGTAGATGGTGCAGTAGAGCTCAGCTCCCATCTCTGTGCCATCTGTGATGCTTTCAGCTTCCTTCCAGATTTCTTTTGCGTTTCAGTGCTGTCTCTTGAGCAAGTCCTGTCATATTCTCTCCCACTCTGGAGCTACCTGCATGCTTGTTTACCTACAGCCAGTGCAGGGGGTAGTAACCCAATCTGCATTTCTTCTTGTTAGTGAGAGATCCAGTAGTGTTTCACTTTCATTCAGCTTCTCATCATCATGGTGTTTGCAGGAATGTAAGGTGATTTCAAACTTGCTTAAAATTTGCTAATTTGTCCCAAAATTATGGTTCAAAAGACATACGCAAGAATGGCTTGTCAGCCTGCTTGCATAAGGAAATGAGGCCAACCATGAGTAAGAAAGAAATGTCAAACATCTTCTTGAATGATGTGCACTTGGAAATAATTACAGGCAGTCCCATGATTAAATGCTGTCAGTGTAAGTGGGGCAACAGGACGGGCTGAAGGAATGAGCTGAGTGTGAATTACCTGACTTGACACTCAGTGCTCTTGGAAAACCTGTCTCTCTGGGTCTGTGAGCACACTTGGGATAACTGTTTTGAACAGATGATCATAAATGGAGCATGGTGCAACAGTCATTTGAAATGAGATGATTTTAAAGGTGGAAAATTCTGAATCTTTTGATATACATCCAGGTTACTCAAGGCTCACTCGGGGTATCTTGCACTTTTATTGGTGTTAATTTTTGCTCCACAAATGCTCTAATGATGTGTGGCTAGCTTTGGGCTGAAATTAAATACAGTGAAGATAGCACATCAACCATGCCTGATCTACTGCTTTCAACCTCAGATTCAATTTAATCATATTACCCCTCCCAGAGAGTTCCTTGTTTGTGCAGAAGTAGTGCACTCAATATCATAAGGATGTAATGGACTAGAAGAGCTGAAATACTCTGAACAATAGATGATTGTTTGTACACACCCTTCCAAACTTCCTTTCAAGCTCTGAGGCAAAACATTGTCAATCTAAAGAAAAAACCCTTGATTTTTATAAGCTTACTGTTTGAAAAGTTACCTTACATTTTCTCAGTGTAAGTGAGGCTCAAGTGGTTCTGCTGTTAGGATCCAGAGACGATGAGTATCCGGTGATTTGTTCTGTCTTCCTTACTGGAAACATGGTGTGTGCCTGGTGTGATGTCATAAACTGATGTCTTAGTGTGTCCAGCAGGAATTATTGTGCCCTTTTACTTTGCTAACAAATGGCACCTATGACCCATTGAATTTCACTTAGACTGGATGAATCTGTTTTCCCCAACATTTCTCATTTTTTCCTTCCCTCTGTCTTTTCCCTTAAATGGTACTGGGGAGGGAGGAGTGTTGCTTAGCAACCAGTCAGAAATGGTCAATACAGCATAAATATTAAACCTTTCCAGCCATAGTTAGAAAATAGTTAAGTGTTTCTCTTTTTCCTTGGGGAAATTGTGGCAAAATGGTAACTCATCCTTTCTGATAAACAGGAAAAAAATTTTACCTCAGTTTCTCTGGAACTCCTGTACATGGAGAAGGAGACTTTTACTGCACTAGTAAATAAGAGGATGCTCATGCAGAGCTCATGGACCATGGTGTGGTATTTTGTTAGGAAGTGTTTGTGTGTGTTTGGTTGGGGCTTCTGTTGGGGGTTTCTTTAAAAATTGTGTTAGAGCCTAAAATGGTTAGTTTGGAGTTTGGCTCTAACTCAGTCATATATTATCAGCAAACTGCAGTTATAATTATTTTTCTTTTTGGCCTAAATATTTTTCATCTGCTTCATAATTTTTAGATGGAATGCATTAGAAAGTACAGTGCTCCACTACTTTTCATCCTACTGCAGAAATTATGTAAGAATTATAAAATCCATATTGTTTAATACTTGCGCTGGAGGGAGAAAATATGTCATCACACATTGTTTGAAAAAAAATGTGTTTATTAATTTGAATGAATATCTGATTTCAGTAAGACATTTACATAATATTCATGAAATCCTGTCTTAAGAGAAGTAGAGAGGCTTGAAACTATAGGTAGCCACTGTGATCTGCCTAAAGTAAGCAACTGAAAGTGCACTCCTGCAGTTTGCATTTATTTAATCAGTGGCTGGAAGACTCAGTAAAGTCTGTGCTTGTGGTTACTTTGACACCAAACATTTTGTGCCCTGTAAGCTTAGGAAGGTGTGTGAGCATTAAAATACCTTGCCAAAGATCATTTATTAATCATTTAAGCACAGCAGTAGAAGCCTGGCCCCTGGCTCTGTGTCCCCATTGCCCAGCCAATGCTTCTCCATTCAGGCAGCCTCACACCATCTGGGGCTGTCTGCCCCATGCATGTCCATGGGTTATTGATCTCAAGTGTTACTGGCTGCCAGGAGTGTAAGCTGGAAAATAATTGGAAAAAACATGTTGATCTGGTAGCTCCAAATTTTACTGGAAGTTGTTCCTGGAATAATATGTTTATTGAAATTATATGTGCAATCATATACCAATAATTTCATAACTAAGAAATGAGACTATTTCAGGTTTTTCAATAGTATTTTCTTGAAAGCAGCCTGTGTGAATTTTGATTGATATGACACTTTAGAACTATAACTAAAACTGTATTTGTTACAAATGAATGACCACTGAATCAATTTCTTTAGTATATATTTCTTTAGACTTGCATCATTAATATTCAAAGGGGAATGTCTTTTACATTGTGCTGCAGTTTATACTAATGTGGGTTCATTTGCTTTCATGTTATTAAATCACTCTTTTCTATTGAAAAGACAAAATGAAGTCGCATTGTTCATGTGCTCTGTGGAACTGTAGCAATGTGCAGTTTGGTACCTACTGCATTTCCAAAGCAATAAATACATGAATAAAAAATCAAAGGTAGTAGACAGAATTTTGCTTTGATTTCCACAGACACAGCATGCCATTGTTATAAAAGAAATCTAATAGGTAGATAAAAATTTGCTTGTATTTGCCAGCTGTTTTTAATGCAACAGCTAGTGCAGTCTGTATTATTTTTTGGATGATCAGAAGGTTCAAAACCACTTCTTTACTTAAAATTAATGTATCTATTAGAGCTAAATTGAATCTTACTGCATTAAAACACTTCTAAAACTATTTTCTGTGTATAAAACTTCAAGTATTTGGTTCAGGCTGTATATTTCACTGAAAATGTTATTATAACCATCAACATTTTTAAAAATAACAAATACATGCCATTTAGAATTCTCCTCTGCTTCTATCTCAGAGACATATCAATGTTTAACTGGATATACCTGACTCTTCTCTTTAAAGCAATTGAGAATTGCTCTAATAATTAGAAGTTTAGAACACACATGGCTTTATGATGGCTTTGTTGACTTAAATTCTCTAATGGCTTTGCTTAAGAAAAAGTCATGGGCAGCTTGGATTCTACCTAGGAGCCCATTTACAGCATTTCTGTTTGTCTCTGTGTGTTTGTTCAGAGGAAACTTGCCAGAAAGAAATTCAGCCCTCAGTGCTGCCTCCTTAGGTAACTATCAGGGTCTTGCTTTTAAACTGAAGTTCATGTTTTTCTCTAGAATTAAGATTAGTATTTACCTATAAACCTTACGTTTGAAAATGGTTGATAGATGGGTGTGTGGTGTCTGTACTGAAACCATGGTTTATTTGAAAAAGTTTCTTTGTACCTTCTCTCTTCATTGGTGTCATTTGCAAAATACCTATAATGAAACCTAAAGAGGGGGAAAAAACCCTCCTTGCTACTAAAAAGTCTTTCAATAATGATTAATTTTAAAACTAGGGATTCACCAGTCTGCTTAGTAAGAATTTGTCTGGAAAATGGCATTTTCCAAAAATGCTGTTTTCAAGTATAACATTACAGAGTTTATTGATATGCTTTACTCTTAATATTTTAATCTTGGAAAACTTAAATGTATATATTTAGCATAGTAAACTTCAGCAAACTCTTGAATCTAAGAGCAGTGCAGTATTTTTCATGTCCCTATAAATTAGTTGTATAAAGTTTTCTAACTCCTCATTCTCAATTTTTATCAGCATTTTAGTCTGTAAATAGTTTGCTTACATGCCAATATTAGTCAACAATGATGCTGGAAAATGTGCCACCTTTTTCAGTACCTTGGCTTATTTTGGTTTATGGTGTGTTTTCTGTTTCTATTTTAAATCTTGTATCTTTGATCTCACTTGTGTAATGCAATCTCTTTAGTGTTTTGAATAGGGAGTGATTGTTTGGAGACTCCCTACTGAAGGGTCAAAAGTGAAAGAAAAAGGCTTAAATATGGTAGAGAAAATGGTTTTGTCTCAATTTCATGTGTTTCCTACATTTGATTAGTGTTGAACTGCTGTCAAGAGCTCCGTCCTCTGCAAGCACATGCAGTGTTAGGCAATGAGAGCGTGCATGCTTACTGTTCCTACTGTTATCTTTTTAAAGGTTCTCAGTGGTTGATTAGATGATTTTCATGCTTGATGTAAAGCTGCACACATCACATATGTTATTCTGAAACCCTTATACCCAGTTCTGTAGGCAGACATTTAGATATTCCAGTAACTTCTGGGTCTAAAGCAGCAGGTGTGAAGAAGCAGCCGCAGGTGTTTACCAGAAGCAGCTACAAGAGTCAGAGAGCTGAACTGCCTTGGCAGAGGAGGCTTCACTCATGGAGTGAAGGAAAAGAGAGAGATGTAGGTCCTGTAAGTTCATACTTCACAAGACCTACCCCCCTTGCAGGGAGGTGGTGAGAACCTGATGGTCCTGCTGCTTTAACAAGTACTGTCATTTGTCACTGTCTTGATGTACACATTTCTGCTTGAGGGACACACAGAGAAAGAAAGCATTAGCATCTTTCCTGCAGGAAGAGCATTGCTACTTTTTGCACGTTGGGAAGCATAAATTTTGGTTTTGCCACTGAACAAAACTCTTCCTTTAATTAGGCAGGCATTGCTTGAATGAGAGATCTGAGAATTGAGCTTCGTATGCTTTTTGTGGAGCGTCTTTTATTGACCACTGTTTTCACTGTAATAGGTATTTATAATGAGAAATAGTAATATTGCTGAAACGTCAGGAGATAGTCTTTGTGAGTGAGGGGATCTGAGTTAAAGTAGCTTCAATGGGAAGAAGATGCTTGGGCTTGCTTTTTCACTGGAAGAGCTGCAGATGAGATGCTGAATTTAAAGTTAGGTTTTAAAAGCCATATATTGAAGTGAGAGGAACGGACACTAAGAGCTTCCTTGGCACCTTCTGTCAGCAGGACAACAAAATACACTCAGTAAGGTTACAGAGACAGTCTTCAGAGATGTTAACTTCCATAAATACTTCATTTCCAAAGAGATTTACAAGGGTATGGCCTAATGCACAGCCAGTTAACAACATGTGACATTAGATTTCTACAGATTGCAATGCTTGGAAAATTATGGTGAGCCTAATTCTGAGCATCTATTCCAGCTGTAAACATAGAAAACTAAGTTAAATTATTAGGTTTTTACTGAGGTTTAGGCTGAATTACCTATCTTAGACATTTCCAGCTCTAAAGGGAAGGCCAACGCTGTCTACCCCTGCTGAGGTTTTCTCATTTCATGCCCCTTTTCCAGAAACTGGTGTTTTAAGGCTCCTCACATAGATGTTTTTGGAAAACTTTTATATTGTTTTGACATTTTCTCAATTTATAGAGAAGACATAGTGATAAAAAGGCTAAGCACAGAAAAAAACCAGAGAAATTAGATTGCATAAGATACCATGGGATTTTTTGCCAGGAAAGAGGAAAAAAATGAAACTCAGGGCAGTTAGAGGTGTTTTGTCTGAAGCTCATATTGGTCAGGTAACTAAACACAGGAGAAAAAAATTCTCTAAGAACACTCCTCCAACTGTATGCATAATTCCATGTTATGAATGCAAGCATATATGAAGTCAAAGATGCTAAGGCACCTTACTTCTTCCCCTGCTTTCTAGCAATCTTGTCAGTACTCTTGTTGTGCTGCTCTGACTATGACTTACAGGGCATGCAGTGGTGAGTGACCAATGTTTAAACATTCATTCAATATTAGCATGTATAAGAAATGTAGGATACTTTCATTAATTGGATGAGGGTTATATGTGTTTCATTTAAAAGCTGCAGTGATCACTAATGGAATGACCTCAAAGTCATTATCTGTTAAGAAGCAGGAGAAAAGATTGTTCTTCATGTTCAGTTGTATTTATCATTACTTGTGAATATAATTTACAGATAAAATATAGTTTTAGCTCTCTAACTACTCTAAGCTAAGGTTGGATGAAATAAATTCTTTCAGCTATCATTTAATTTTGTTTCACTGACTCTAAATAGCAATTTATTTGGCGAACTTTATTTCTAAGCTGTGGTTTTTAAATGAAGAGTACTAAATACTGTTTCTTATTTCATTTTTTACCCCTTTTGTGTCTTCTTTAAATTTTCCTAGTCATTACAAAGACAAGTAGACAGGAAGGCTGCAGATATTTTGGATACCATAGCATTGCTCAGAAGTCCACCAATTGGTATTACAAAGATACAGTGTGCTCTACAAGCCAGGTGTTTCAGAGCACAATTCCTTTGGGATTTGTGTTTTGTCATTAGGTCACTAAGATTTTCAGTCTCATTTCCCCCTTGCCCTTGCTGCCATGCAGATCTTCTTGCTCTTGGGAGACCAGGCTAGTTGCTCTGATTCACAGCATCATTTTATTTGACTACCACTCTTGAGATTGTCTTTTAGCAATCTCAGAACTGGATGTGCACAGAAGAAAAAGTTGAAAATTTACAATTTTAGTGATAGAAGTTCTTTATTCCCTTCTGTCTCAGAAAGTTTTCTTCAAACAAGGATGAGTAGCAACATTGTATGACTCAGCTAACGATGTGCATAAATAATATCGACTCCTGCTGAGAGTGACAGAAGTTGATGTAGATTTCAGGAATTTCCTGAACAGCAGTTGTATTACCTGGTATCTGGATAAAGTCTTGAGGCCTAGCAAAGTTTTCTGTTCTGATCAAATGGAGAGCATCTTTGGTTTGACTTTGATTTTCTAAGTCATGGCCAGAGCCAGCCCTTGGGAAGCAGAGGGCACCGTGAAGGGAGCGAGCTGTTGGTGCAGGAGACAGAGAATGAGCTGATGTGCTAACAGAGAACAGGCTGCTTCTGCTTCTCTTCAGTAAAACACTCTGATTTTTCAGGATAGTAATGGTGCTCTCCAAGAGCAGAGGACTGAAATAAAGTATATCCAAAACCACTACTCTGTCTCTTTAGGTCAGTTTTTATCTCTCTCATATAATGTATTAGGTAGAAGTAACAATTACAGGAGTTTAAAAGAGAAAAAAAAAATGTCCTGGTGGTCTACTCAGATTGGTGGTGCACGTAGCTTATTTAGAAGATTTTGTAGGTTGCATTGAATCAGTTGACCAAAGCAAAATGTAATAAATGTAGTCAGCTAGTGAGTATTTAAAGAGGAAGAAAGAAAAATTTTTTTTTCTGAAGGAAGAGGAATTAGATGAGTGATGAGAAAGGTTTTCATGTATCAAATGGTAGCACCAGGACAGATTTATTTTTAAAAAATTCCACATTTATTGTTTGGATAGGTTTTTTCATTGGGATCATAGAAAATCCAGGACAGCCTCTCTTGGGTGAGCCTTCCTTTTCTTAGTATCACACTTGTTTTCATTCTCATTTAATATCTAAATTTCCCCTTTGTCGCCCTAATATCTGGGCATTTATTACTGGTAGTCACAGAAGAGGGGAGGTGGATGAAATATTTCAGGTGAGTCATCTGATCTAATTTGGAAAGGTTTCTGTGAGGAAAGAACAACTTTTGATTTATAAGGGAAGGTTGTCTGTTATAAAGATATACATGTTGGAATTTATTATCAAGAATCTGCTTTTAATTTTAGAGATTGTTTACCTAAACTACTATGTGTCAGAGCTCAGGACAAATTTCTACTTAGCATTTAATTTTAGATACTTGCCATAGTGGACAGTAAAAAATGGGTCCCCAGAATTCGTGGCATCAATATGAATCTTACCTTCTGGCAGCCCCTGCCTGCAGTTTGTCTTTGAAATCTCCTTGATGCTTGTTAACCCTGCTCTGACATGTAACAGCTCCCGTTTATTTATTGGACTTTGCTCATTTATGGAAAAGTACAGGAATTATTAATGGTTTAGTATCTATTGATGTATTACTTGGGTGGAATTCAAATTCTAGTATTTATGGTAAACCCCTTTATAATGAAATGAGCATAGAAACTAGGAGGCTCATTCTTGAGGTTAAGTGTCTTTTGCTATACGAACAATTGTCTGTAAAATATTGTCTTACCAGCTTTTATTTATAGCAATAAATTAGAAATAAGGACTTTATGTATGAAGGGAAAGGATTAAGAATATTTGTGTAGATGATAAAGAATAAATAACCTCATTCAATGAACCGTGTATTGGGTACATTGTCATGGACTCTGGTTTTCTGAAGGAAGCTGATACATCTCTGCATCCTGCAGTGAGCTCCTGCCCAGGACTGGGCTCTTGTGCTCTGCCAGAGCAGGTAGCAAGTGTGGGTGCTTCTATGTCAAATCTGAATGCCCAAAAGCTGGAACTAATGCTGGGAAATGCGACTTTTCTATGATTTGGCTGTGATCTTGAGGGCTTAATTTTGTTCTAGCTTCCCGGGTGTAGTGCAGGAGGAATTTATTGTCTCTTGTGCTGTGTAAACCCCATCTTTTTGCTTTCCTTGAGGGAAGCGCGTGGAGCCTTGGGCTTTGATTTGCAGAGATGGCATGTTTTTCTTTTAAGATTATAATATAGAACATAATGACAGTACTGGGTTCAAAACAAAGGTCCGCACAGCTCAATACTTTGTCTCTGACGGTGGCCAGCAGTGGAAGAGAAGAGAACAAAACCAGGGAAATCTATAATGGTACTTACTGTATGTTTCCAGTGATTTGCAGGGACTGGTTGAGAGAGAGGCATTAGTGCATTTGAAAGACATCCTATTTATGTGAGCACTGTACAAAAAAATCACACAGTGAGCAGTTGTGGTGTATGTAATAGATGTTAAACTGGGAAATAGCAGAGATAGCTGTGTGAAGCCAAGTGGATGAATGTTGTAGAGTTTATAAATCAAGAGATGATGGGATCAATTCTGTGCAATGTAAATAGCACTACAGCTTTTGTTCATTTGGCTGAACTTCTCATGCGTTATGGAATATGCAAAAAATGTTCTTTAAAGGTAATGGTATTTCTCTATTTTTATAACTTTCTTTTTAGTACTGTTTTACTCCATGAAATGTTAATGTTGAAAATATTCATCATCAATGCTAAGTATGAAAAATAGTAATCAAATTCCATGGTTCTTCATATAAGCCTATCCATCACAAAGCATGCCCTATGGCTATATATCAATTTTAAGCATTAAAGTTACACAGTATTATCTTAGCATTAGGTTAACTGTCAAATAAAAATAAAAATTAATAAGCTGGAAAAAAGAAAGAAGAAGAGACATTCCTCATTTAAAATCCTCAACTGATCTGGCATAATTGAAATGTCTTTTAGCAGAAATGTTAGCTTTAATTCAGATAAGACTCAGCTCTCAATACAATTTTTTTATGATAGTCCAATATCCAATAATTCTTGGGGTACAAAACTACCAGGTATGTAAGTTGATAAGGTCCAGGCTTCCTCCTTGTATTTCACTGACAAGAAGCATATGTTTAGAATTAAAGAAGATCCAGGCAAGCTTTCAATATTGAGATGTCTGTTCAAAGAGATTAATGAGTTTTAGTCCATGTAGTCACAAGTTTTCAAACTTTTGCTGCCATTTTTCTTGCAGACCTTCTGAGACATTGTGGAGTTTGGGCATTTGGCTGCAGCATTAAAAAAATGTGTGAAGAACTGAACATTGATTTTACTTTTCAGTTTAATAACTATTTTTGTCTGATTATATAAATTAAAACGCATATAGGACACATATAGGGGGATTATAGCTTTCTTTCTCTTTTGTTCCGTGCTCCCACTGTCTTGCCTCCTGTTCTTCAGATACCCCTGCTAAACTATTTTGTCTCTGAAAGTACCAGAATAATATAATTTTGTTGTTGCATTCTCATTTGCTTTGATTTAGCTGAATATTACATGGGAAATATCATCCTTAATGTCTTTTCCTAAAATTAAACACATCTGAGGAAAGAAATTGTGAAAATTCTACCTCATATTTTATTTAAAATACTAAAAAAATATGCATTTCTTTGATATTACTTGTGTTAACAAGAATGCAATGCAAGGAAATATTTTTAATGAGTTAAATCTTTGTGTTCCAAGCCTCATACAGAACCAGCCTCTTTTCACCAATGTTGCTTCTGTGTTATATTAAATTGCTTTTTTTTTGTCATCAGAGTTCTTCTGCATATAACTCCAGTGTACTTGTATGGCACACAAGTCAGTGTGTAGCATTTTTCTTTCTATTGTTTGTATTTATTTATTTTATATTTTGCTGAATGGGCCTCGCCTGTAATGAGATTATTGGTGATAAAATTGCAGTCTTCATGAAGTTTGCACTTCTGTGAATTCAGATTCAGAGTACAAAATTCTAGTAAAGCAAATAAAAACCCTCCACTTGGCTCACTTTGACACTAAAATATCCTTTGATGGTGATGTTTTTGCTGGAAGTCAGATTTAAGCTGTAAAATAAAGCAGCTGTGCAGAGTAAGTCACGTTTTGATCTCATTTCTGCAATATCTGTCTTACTTAAACAGTTTTTAATATTGCAAATACATTTCAATGTATACCAGAAACAATTTTCCCCTTGCTACAAAAGAAACATATTGGTGTTGTTCACATAGCGTATTCCTTCTGCTGCTTCCTTTATTTGTTCTCTGTTTTGCTTTAATGTAGGAGAGAAATTTGGTTTTCTGTCCAGGAAGCTGATGAACAGAAATTTAAATGGTTTCTTTGCATCTCCAATTTAAAATCAAAAAGTGACCTAAAAATATTTTTCCTAATGTACTGTGAGATTGAACAGTAAGCAAATATTTCTGTTATGGTATCAATCAGAGAATGACCATGAAAAACACTCTGTCTGCTGGTCATGGGCTGCAGGTGAGATAGGAGAGACATTATATCATACTGCACCGAGAGACAATCAGGTGAAGCATTGTGTTGGTAGTTCTGAAAAAGCTATGAAATATGAATATCACTGCTAAATAAGTTCTTTAACCTTGCACTATAAATGCTCAAGATTTTGTTCTTTTCAAGTGGGATGACAAAAGACCAAAAACATTTCTAATACAAATGTCTAATGCATTACTGTCATAAATGTTCTCTCAATGTGTATATATAGAAAGAGAACAATGGGCTGCAAGGTACTGCATATTCTGATCAAATTCCCCTACCAGCTGAATAAGTGATCTGAAAAGCACCTGTTTCAGGCCTAGGATCTGTTTAATCATGATCAATTTTTGATCACTGTTAAAGGTGGCTGTTGATTTGTTGTTTATAATTCCTATGTGTATGTTTTATATTGGCAGAGGTCTTTAATAAGAGGTTGCTAACTCCCCTTTACCAAGCATTAATTGTGTAATAGGCATAATTTAACATGATCAAAATTTGGCAAAAGAAATAAATAACTAATTTTCACTGTTCTGAAAGACTGGAGGTAGGATAACTCACAGTTCTGTAACTCTGTGCCAGTGCAGGTCAGCAAAATTCATGACATTTGTGGCTGCTAATATTTTTAGGTTAGTAATTACCCTTTATCAGGTATTTTTAGGATAGGTGTGTAAGCAATGACAGCACATGAAATGCATTTTTGATGGAAATAATGCGCATTTTTACTAAAACTTTTCAGTGGAGTGGCCTTACCTATAAACATATATTGTATTTGTTCACATTAATAAATCTAATGAATGTATACAATATTTGTAATACAAGTTTGACTTTGAGTATAGCAAATTCTAAAACTAATTCCAGCATTGATTCTTATGCAAAATACAGTGTGGCTTTTGTCTTGATTTAAACAACTGAACCGTACCCACCAAAAAACCTCAGCAGTGAAGAGAGCTCCTGACTCTGTTCTGGTGAGAACATGCTTCTTATTCCCAGTTTGCGGTTGGATAGCTTCAGTCTCCAAGTATTCCCAGTCTTGTTATGCTGTCTGTTGGATTGCGGACCCCATTACTGAAATTTCCTACCTATGTTCACTAGTGAAACTGGCTGTTTCCAAGCCATGCCTCTCATTTATTGTACTAGTGTTGAAACTGAATGATTTCCTTGGGTTCTGATATAAGATGCTGTTCTAAATTCATTAGTCTTCCTTAGTCTTCTCTACACTCTTTTAGTTTATCAGCCTTATCTAATTAGCCTTATTAGCATTGTCTCTGTAAAAGATTGTTTCCTTGCTCCCCAATGTTCTTTTATACCCAGTCATCTTATCATCTTATTATCCTTTCAGTGTTGTTTTCTGTAACCAGCTTATTGTTATTGTCTTTTGTGGTCCTGAGCTCTTTTCAGAGGTTTGGAAGGTCTCCACCTAGGGTTCAGTCATGTGCTGTGCTTCTGCAAGAATGAATTTTCATTAAACAATATTATAAAATAAATTTTTTGCTTTTCAAAAGGGGTGTTGGAGCAGAAAACACTTCACACGACAGTGCTGATAAGTGGTATGAGATTCAGAAAAACCCAGGAATGGAGTAAGAAGAGATTATGATAACTTTATGTTGGGATGGGTACAAATAAGAAAATAGCATGCAAACTATTAATTTGTGTGGAAAAGACTTCAGAGCTCTGTGTTTTATAACAGTTCAATTAAACAGAGACATTTGCAGCTGATTGGTGTCTTCATGAATTGTGACTACATTATGCAGTTTGGTATGGAGTTATATGGGTAAGGGCATATAAATGATAAGAACATCTGTGGCTGATAAAAGGGTTAGGGTTCAGAAATGGTGAAGTAACTTGTTTCAGTATCAGAACTAAATTAAAATGTACAGGAAATCTTAACTTCTGTCTAGTCTATGCTGAAGCAATTTCTTAATGTTGTTTAAGACAATGTGGGGAACTGTATGAACTGAGAGGGATGATCCCAACGCTGTTTTAACCCATTAATATAAGACTAATCTATCCTTGTAATAGAATATCAACATTTAGTATTCTGGTGTATAAGGCTGAGCTAATCTTAGGTACAGAAACTATTGGGTCTTGTGAAATGAGGGAGATGAATCATGAAAGCTCTGGAAACTTCTGAGCCATGTCAGTTCACAAAGGACGTGGGTTTTGCTCATCTCAAAGCAGGTAACACAGCCTATTTTCTCTTCAGGAAATTTTCAAATAATGGTTTATAGGGACTCTTTGGTGGTAAAATTAGAAACATGTTTAAGCAGAAAGAGGTAGAATAAATAGTTAGGTGATTCTAGACTATACATGAGAGTATCTCCAAGTATGACAGTGATAAAATGTATAGGACAAATGAGAACAGAATGATGTAATAGCAATTTTAGTAATGTCCTGAATCAATCCTACTTATCTACAGTATTCAGTGTGAATTCTACTTGCTACAGTGTTGTACCTGTTAGGCAGTTTCATAAAGGCACTATGTTTTTTATATAACATTTTGTCCCTTTAGAAATTATCATGACGCATGTCAGGAGCTTTCACACTGAAAAAAATATGTCACATTAGCTTCCAAGTTTCTGATTGTCTAAATAACACGGTAACTCAACATACAGCTGTCTGGCATTTTGACAGTACAATAACCCATAATTCTTTCTGCCACTCAACACTTCAAGGTTAGCATTTTGTAGTTTGCTCTCAAGGAGTATTCATTTAAATTTTCAAGAGGCAAAGAGTTGAATGCTGTCTTATACTGCTCTTTTGATTTATTTTTTATTTACTTTTCCACTGTATTAAATTTTTTTAACCATATATACTTGTATTTTATTTTTAACCTGCAACTTTCCAGGAGGTAGGATGTTCATCTGCATCTCTGTTTTTCAGAAACTGGGGGCAGTGAGTATTTACTGCAGAACTTCCTATAGCAGCAATTTGTCTTGCATCACAGGGAAGCATCACCTCCCTTGGTATGTTGCAGGGGACCACAGATTGCTTAGATATTGAACAATTTTTTCACAGGGAGCTGTGAAGTAGAAAGGTGGCCTTTGGGAAGAGCTGCTTTCAATTCCAAACTTACATCTTGAGATTTTGAATGCAATGGAAATTTTGAAATTCATGCTCAAATGAGACATTTGAGCAAAGTTTTGTTTGTGAACTTAATATAGTTTAATCTTGTTGGGACTGGTTTGTAAATTAATTGATAAGGTTGGGGAAATAATTCTTAGAAATCCTTATACAGATTATTTTTCTAATAAGAGGAAGCTTCTATTGAGAAAATGGGAGCTAGTAAGTAATGCCAAGTGTACATTAGAAATTTTAATATTGTAGATTCTGGTGTAGATAAAATTTTGAGTATTTGGTGCAAGTTACTCCTTATTTAATTGTTCTGGCCCGCATTTGAGCATATCAGTATCTATGTCCAAAGACCACTTGCTGTTTCTGACTGAAATTCTTGGTAAAGAAAACTCAAAAAGGTAACAGGGACTGAACATATGTAATTTTTGGAACACTCCACCTTGGGCAAATTTTTAGAATAATTGTCTCATTAATACAGACCTATATGTATACATTTGTTGTCTGGTGAAGACAGGTATAAGGCCAGGAATTGTGTTGGTTTTTCACAGATCCACATATTAAAACTTGACCTAAACATGTCAGAAACTCAGCAACAGCAGTGCTGACGTTAATTTTATGACTATTTTAAAATTAGTGTTGCAATCCATACCATGTATATTTATGCTGACAATGATTACCGTATTGAAAATATTTATGTTGTAGAAAATAAACAGGTCTTGTATCCTGCAAGGGAGTGAGATAAAATACAAACATAACATGATATAGGATACAGGGAAAATATTTTTTGTCATTGAACAAAACCCCCAACCTTTCCATCCACTTGTGCCCTACCCCCTCACCCCCTAACAGTCTCTGGCTATCAAGAATTAATTACAGCTTTTAAAGAATCAAATCCCCCATGTATTACCAGTGTGTGTGCATGTGCAGAGTATAAATATGTCCTAGAAATGCACAAGAATACATTAAGTGGATTTTTTTTCTTCAGCACGATCACTTTTTGTATGGTTCTGAGAGGAAAATAATTCAGTCCTTTAAGTCTTGGGAAAACAGGGTATTTTTTGAGCTCTTTAAAAGAGTATTTTTACCAGGTTTTGACCAAAGGAATTTTCCACATTATATCTGCAAAAAAATCAGATGAAATTAAGAACCTTTTAAAATTCTCTGTTGAGAAATAACCCAGCCTGGTAATGTTACTCCAAGTTCCTTCCAAACACATAAAAACTTTTACATGATTATTCCTTTTTTCTCTTGTGATATTTTTCCTTTTGCTCTATGAGCTAAGCTGGAAAAGAGAAGGAAAAGACTGTAGGGGTTAACTTAAAAAAAAAAAAAAAACCTTAACTAATAGTCCTAGTAACAGAAACTGAATACTGTTCCAAAATGTGCCTAAATACCTAGGTAAACATGTGACAGTTGTTGTAAGGGAAGGTGTCTGGGGGTTTCTCACTGAATTCTTGCTCAAGTGCAGTGTTTTAGCTTTTCAAAGCATAAAAATACATCTCTGGCAAGTGCCTTCTTCAAGGTGTAAACCCCAGCAGACAGTATGAAACATATCTTAATAGAGCTTTATGGTGCTCCCTTTGCTTGTCCACCTTTGCTTTGTCTTTATCTCCTGCTGTCTCTTACCTGCTGAGTTCTTTTACTGTCATTCTCATAAGTTTTGATTGCTCTTTCTGTTGTTACTCTTTTAGACAGGCTTTCTCTCCCCCTAAATCTCCTCTTTATCTTCTGGGGACCATTCTTTCTGCTTCAGGGTTTTCCGTTCTTTGAGCGATATTTGTACGTGATAGAGAAGGCGCAAGGCCATGTAAGCGGCTGTGACCTGCGTGAACTTTTAATTGTATGACAGCTGAAAATCTGGATCCTGGGGCATTTCTCAAGGGGGACTAGAAGTGCTGCTGTACTGCTGAAGAGTGTGCTTCTTGTCAGGGCTCTGTTGGTCCCAGGGCTGCAGGAGAAGGCACGGAGAGACTGCTGGGCAGTGGGTGAGGCTGCTGAGCTGCATGGGGCTCCTGAAATAAATGTGCTCAGAGAGCGGCCATAAGGTACAGGTGGGAGGGTGGCACAAGAGTACTGTGAGTCTTTTGAAAGGCCTCTTGCTTTTTGGATTTCTTACAAGACTTCTTTTTTTCTGTATATGGAGGATGCCCAGTGTTTGGTTTTTTTTCAGTTTGTGGTGTTTTGCATAACCAACTCCTGTTTTTTGACACCCTCATAAAACACTTGCGTTCTACATGGTCTCTTAAAATTTTGCATTAAACAAAAATTGTTCACAAATACAGCATTAAGAATGATGGAAAGATCAGGTGCCTGTTTTGTCTCCTGCTGGGATTGTAGCTTGGAAATCTGAAGGAATACTTTTGCTTAAAATTTTTGTTCATAAGAATAATAGCATGTTCCAAAGGGTACACCTGATGCATTTATTCATCTCACCTGGCAAAACCTCCTATCCCATCAATGTGTCATCACCATTTTTATTTCAAATACCTCTCAGATGTTTAAAAAACACTTGCCTACTATTCTTATACTGAACCTATGTATTAATTAACTCTGCGGACATGTCACAGTGTGTCTTGGAAAATTGATTATGAAAGCTGTGACACAGTGTTTTGTGATGCACTTGGCTACCAAAAATAGGTTTTAAAAAATACATGCCAGAAGAAAAACAAAAATTAAAAATTAATTAAAAATTAAAGGAAAGCATTGTATACTGTGGATTTTAAAAACATATCTAATTATATGTTTCCTGCATGCCTTTTGACTTATTAAAATAAAAATAAGATTGAAACAAAGCAAGCATTTAAGAATGTGCCTGCAGCTCCTGTTTTCCAAGTAATTGAATACAGGATTTCTTCTCTAACCCTGTTCCAGCAAGAATATGCACTGCTTAGGTATTCATTTCAGTGGCATTGACAATACTGACAATATAATTGACCTAAAAAGTTCTGGATTTCCTGTTAATGCACTTTAGAAACGTACATCAACTACAAAAAAATCATTTCTATCTACATTTCACTTGATTTCCATTTTCAAGAAAGGAGGTTTCATCATTATTATTCTATTTGAATAGCACTGATATCTTGAGAGATGGAAGGAGACTTCTATTGTATGCAGGAGTACTTTATTTCGATATTTTCTTTGTCTGATTATACATGATAAACACACATTAGTGACATTCCGTGCATGTTTTGAAGATAAATGGGATATCTCTTTAAACCATTCCTGACACTTCCTAACCTGTGGGCTTAATGGCATATTCTTTCTTTGATTCAATAATTTGTCTGTCAAAAAAGCTGTGCTGACATTCTCGTTGTTGTGGGACTGAAATGGAAAGAAATCTCTTATCTTTAAGATAATTTTTGAAAAATCGAGGAGAACATTTTAGGATAAAAATGTTTTAAAAATGATTTCAGTTGGAAAAAAAATGTAAGTGTTGACATTATACCAACTGCTAGATGGCAGGTGATAAAAGGAAGAATGTTATCTAAAACTGTAAGTCCCCTTGAATTAATTAGAGAATGTGTGAAATCTTAGAAATGAAGACAGTTTCTACTACTATGCCTTGCATAAGTATTAGTTCTGTATAATAACTGGTAACTTTTTTAAAAAAGGACTGTAGATGTTGCTAAAAGAGTCTGGTTTGCCAAACCTACGTAGCTTCTCTGTGTAAGGCAAATATTACTACATGCGTGTACAAACGAACATGTGCTTGTATGTACATTGTCTGTGGATGTGTTTGAATTTATATGCATATACTGGTGCACTGCCTATTAAAAACAGTCTACTTAATTCTACAGAATTTATACAGAGAGGAGTGATTCATACTGGCTATTTAGAACCTTTTCATTTTTCCTAGGAATCTGGTGTAATGGCAAAGATTAAGGGCATAAACTCTGCATGAAACAAATCTAACCACAACTCTCCAGTTGTATCTGATCAAGTAACATAGGACAATGTTAGAGTCCAAAGGTTTGAACACTGTCATATGTTTGGGGAAGCTGCTTTCCTGCTTTGGAAGTTTTCACTTCCAAACCCTGTGAGCTGGCTCTGAGTTCTGTCTGCTGTAAATGCCAGACTTTTCTTACCTTTTTTTAAGGGTATGACAGATTTAGGAATTCTAGTATTTTTTGCTCTTAAAATATTATGCTTTTATTAGAGGTAGATTAGGCAATTGGCTTCACAAGAGAATTAGCTAATTCTGAGTGTTTGATTGAGTACTCAGGTCCTCCTTTCTTCGTTGTTTTCCCTGAGTTTCATTTTTGCCAGTGAGCACTCATCAGAGCTTTTTCCAGAGGATTTCTAAGAGCTACTGTCAAATGTGCCTCTGGCTGGATGGCTGGCTAACAGGGATTGATCTTGCACAAGGTGTCTGCCTTAATTTGTCTTTTCTGATTATTAGTCTTGTCCCCTTTACATTGTAATTGTGAAAGGCTGACCTGGTGACTGTGGCCTATAAGTTACGATTTGAGGCTTAAGCTCCTTGGTTCACAATATGCTTGCAAGGGCTAGAGAGTTCCAATGTGTTTTGAGATGCTTGTCACCATGGCAGACTTCAGAAAACTTGGGTGGTTTAAATACATCTGCCAACCAGCAGACCTGTTACCACAATGTGTGGAATGGATAGGAGAGGAGAAAAGGGATGCTGACCCGTTATGAAGAATTACCTGGAGTCTTCCTTTCCAGTATTCATAACAAGCCGAGTAATCAGACTCTTACCTAGCTATGCTCAAAGGCAAAGAAAGAATATAGTTTCAGCAGCTGACATAAACAAGGTGAAACCTTTCCCTCAAAGAGGTTTTACCCTCCAAAAAAACTGCCCACAGCCAAAATCTAAAAGCAGTCCTAATGAAGAAGTGGCTGTGCTGGTCTAAAGGAAACCAGTTACAGATCAGAATGCAAATATGAACTTTGTTTATATACTCAGAGTTTGAAACTTGTCTCTCCTGTAGCTGAAAGCACTGTAGATTTTAGTTAGAGTGCTTTCCAGATTACCTCTGCCATGTATGGTGGGGAAGCCCTTTGGTCAGTCTCACTCAGAGAGTATTCCTTCATGCTGTGATTGAGGGTTGAACAGCAGTGTTGGACAAGTTCTAGGGATCAGCTGTTATGGAATCTAATCAAATAATTTTCAATATAGCTGTATGTAGAAATCATGAGGTGTGTATTGTGTGTATGAGTTTGGTAGTCAGTTAAAGTTTATGGGAATGTCTGTCTCTACTCTCTAGTAGTGTTGCTCTGGAGTGTAAAGCTCACAGTTGTCTGACTATATGTTCTCAATTAATCCTTTCATTGTACTATGTGATATATTTAAAGTAGGGGAGTAATTTTAGCAAAGATGTTAATTTAAGAGGAAGATAGGGTTTGCCTAGTAGCAGCACATAATCTAAAACCTGCAGTAGTATGGGATTTCATTGGATGGTTCTGAAATTAGTCATAGACTTCTGGGAAAGCATAGTATGGTATTTCCATACGCTGTGACATTTTCTTCACAGTTCTTTTTCATCCAGATGGAATGAAGTCTAAGGTCTGAGTAGTTTTGGAAAGGGTGTTACAGATGTGATACCAGGGGAAAAGGTGGTAGCTTTTCTTCTTGACAGTGGTGAAACTTGTGCCCAAGCTGAAAAATCTAATTCAGCAGGCTATCAGCATTAAGAAACGCATGTTTACATTTCTGATGTCTGACATCACAAATGTTAATCTTTAAACCTAGACTTCACAGTTAAGCAGCAAAAATTGCTGGTAGATTAATTGGTTGAGAATTTTTTCATGACAGTATCTAAGGTTAGGGTTAATGTAAATGTTATTGTGAGCTTATCTATTTTTATGTTATTGTGAGCTTATCTATTTTTAATCTGTTCCGTCTGAACCAGAACTGGTGGTGTTTAGTTACCATCATCATGAAATAGTAGCAGTTTGTATATTAACGTCCTGTGGAATGAGACAAAAGCTGTTGATCTGATTGTATATTAAACCTTAAGCTACTATTGCAACAGTGTTAAGAGATTCCATTGATGTGAAATGGCCTGCATAGGGTTGACTGATCTGTCTTTGCACGAACCAACTGGTGAAGCATTCAAATAAAATGATCACTCATAGATCCCTCAAAGAAGGAGTGGAGGAAAGGAGGGGGGGAGGAGGAGCTCCACACAATAAACAAAGCAAAAGCACTCAATCCTTTTCAAAGACTTATAAATATTTAATAATCATCTGTCTACGGCCAATCTAGAAAAAGAAATCTTTAACTTGACTATTTTAACCCCCAAACCTGAATTTTAATTGAGGTGGTTTCAATGTTCACATTACTTAGTCTGGCGTTTCCTTGGAAGTAAAGGCAATATTTTCCTGGGATGGGATGGAAATCTTTCTAAATATAGTATAACTGTAGGCTAATTTGGATTTTTGGTGGGGCAAAATAATGCTGCATGAGACAGTATTTTTTGCTACTGTAAAAAAACCTGGTCACTTTCATTTTAACTGAAGGTAAATCTTGGCTGCTGAGACTGTGTACAAAAACTGTTATGTGTATGTGTATTTTTTTTTCAGGTGAAATAATATGATCTCTAAAAACATTAAAAAGTTTTTAAGAACAGCCTTTATTCTCCCAATCCCTTCTTCTAGGTTCTATCACTGAAGGCACCTGATTCAAGTGTCCCCTTGGATGAACCTCTTGTATCTCACACTAGCCAATTTTGACAGTCTAAGTGCTCAAATTGAGCCATTTTGTTCTCTGTAAAATAAACCCAGGCCCATTATATGTGATTTTTCATTCACACACCCCTCCCCTTCTCTTCATTTTCTTCCTCCTCTCCTTACTACAGCTCTGTGAATGTAGAGTTGCAACATTGTGAGGACCAGTGTTTTCACTCCAGGCATGTCAACTTCAATCTGCTGCGATTTGGTGTGAAATCTGTGCCATGGTGTGGGGCAGAAAGGTCAACCCCCCCATAATTGATGTTGCTTATTCATCTGCTTCCCGTGTATTTTTCTCTCCACACACTGGGCTTTGTTTGGATAAATTGTTTGAAGATTTACTGTAGTTCTTAAAGCCTGAGAAGCGGCTCCTGCTGTAAAACTTCAATGTCCCCGCTAGGCAGGAGGCTCAGCTAGGATGACACATAATGGCATTTAGACAGAAAGATCTTTTTCTCCCAAGACAAAACGTAGAGGACGTCATCTGGCATAACAATTAGGACAATTTTCAGACTAATTTACTATGGAATCACTTTGTACACTCCCCTTGTACACTGATATTTAATATGCTAATTGCTATTTAAACCTGAAATATTATTTTAAAGAATTCCTGGACTTTAGAAAATCAGTATATTGAATGGAGGGGAAGAACAGGATGAAAAGAAAGGAAAATTTCTAATGAACATGATTTTTACAATTGCACATAAGTACTTTTCAGATTATTAAGGAAAAGCCTCAAAGGTCATAAAGAATCTAAATGTAGTAATTTATTGTATTTTGGGTCACCCACATTTGTTCTGCTTATGTTAGCAAATGGCATCATTTGAGGAAGGAAAAATACAAGTGCCATTTATACACTCAGAGGGGTTTGATGGAAATTTAAAAATGAGTTTTACTAAATTTAATAAAATTCCTTGCATTTTCTGACTTCCAGTGGACATACATGTCAATATTTGAGCTCTGAGGTAAAAAATATAGGAACAGAAAGCCACAAACTTTAAAGAATGTCTGTGTCCTTGTGGCTGTAGTCCTGAAAAGAGTGCTAATCTACTGAAAGAAATCTTAAAAATAGGAGAAATACTCACTTCTTTAGTAAAGAAGGAAAAAGCTTTATCACCTAGTAATCCTGCCTGCAGATTGAATAAAATAGTTTGAAATCATTGTTTTGATTTCCATTGACTGAAGGCTAGAGTAGCTTTATTGGTTAAGCTGTTAAATCTGCTGTGGTTTAAACACACTTTTTTTCCTGATGCACCCTTGCTTCGATTGACCTTGAAACGCATTATCTCATCCTTTTTGATTTTTTAGAAGAAAATGTCTGTTGCATCAGATCATTTGAAGCAGTCTTAAAACACTGAATAAGTATGCTTTACTACTATTCTTCTTCAAGGATAATATGAAAGTGTAATGCATGAGTATTTCTGCAATCTGCTGGGTGATGTCTGCCCCTCTTGGTGATTCACTAAGGAGGCTCTACCTGCAACTAGTGAGAAAAGTCTAACCTGTGTGTGGCACTGGGAATGCCTTTAGTTACGGAATGTTCATGGTTTAGTTATGGAATACAAAAAAGCTGTGTATGAAAAAGCACCTGGCACTCTGTTTTCTGAGGTGGTCAATATAGTGTGATCCTGAGGTGTTAGAATTCTGAAAAATCATTATCTTGATCAAGAATAATGGATTAAATAAAATCCTTTTAGAACTGAAAGTAATTGGCAGTAAAATTCAAATTACTGAAATGGTACAAAATTCCCATTACTCGAGATCTAGAGCAAGTTTATGGTAGTGCATGCAACTAAAAGCAAACCTCATGGAATCATACTGAATTCACCCTGAGAATAATTCTGTTCTTGGACTGAAAATCTTACTAGCTGCTTTTTCAAGCTCGAATATAGTTACTGCAACATTTATAGATGAATATTGTGCCTTTGCAATATTTTCTTGTTATATGTCTGTCACAAAGAGTTTAAGTGAAAAGAATATGCAAAGATTCTTATTATAGAATTTGTGTGTATCTTGGTACTGGCTGCAGCATTTATTTTATGGATTTGGCATTTCTGTATATTCTTGTTTGTGCTTATTCTTCAAATTAAGAATTCTTGTCCTTAACTGTCAAATCTAAAAAAACCTGACACATCATCTGTAATTTTTAAGACTATCGCTATGCATAAAAAGTTGAAAATTACCTTGTTTTAAAATTTATTTTAAATAATGCACATGCAGTCTTGGATATCGGTGAATTTGCATTTTGGACAACAGTAAAAATGAAAGAAAATCAGTAGGAAAATAATGAAAGATGTCATACTGCTCCACCCAATTTATTAGACAGTATGATCATTAAAATATTGGTGCTAAGAAACTAGAGAATTGAAATAATAATGACAAATTCCTAATTTATTTTTACATATGTTCCATTTTGAAATGTAGGTGTGGGAAGTCATATCATATCTGAGATACTTGCAAACAAACTTCAAATGAAATGCTTAGCATAAACTACCCTTCCTTTAGCTTTAATTCAGACTGTTCTCATTCCTTTGAATAGTGAAAAAAAATTTCATTCACCTTGTTCTCCCTACCAAATTTGGAATATAACCTTACAGCTTAAGGCTAGTTTACTCTTCTTTTTTCACTTAGAAGTGTTTGGAAAACCTGAAAATATAATTTCGCTTTTCAGGGTAATATGCCTTTCCTGTCAGGCAAGAAAGCAGTATTTGAATTTGTTTAGGATTACTTTTAGTGAAATGGAGTAGATAGATCCCTGTATACATTTTTGGAGATGCACTGTAGTAGTTCTAAGGAATTTAATGGCCTGGATGTTTTGCAATGGCTCTGTCTGCTTAAAACTTTAGAGTAGGCTGGATTAATGGAAGAATTAGAAACGCAAAGCAAATCTGGGTGACTGGGCTTTCTCGTGAACAGCCTTGGCAAAAAAAAAATATACGGCTCCCAGGACTAGAAAGTACTTGTTTCATGTTCATTTCTATGCCTTACTGTTATGTATTTGCACCCACTTTTTCTTTTGAAAATAATGAGTAGGAGGAACATGCAAAGTGGTTTTTGACCACAGTTTAGATCCACTGTCTCTGGAAGAAAAAAATTTCGACAGTTTTGTGACATGGGAAATTGAATTTTGGGGGAAGGTTTGGTAGTGATGGGAAGATTAGATTAAATAGCTTTTTAGTGATTTATTTTATTTAAACAAGCTTTGTCCATTGTATGTAAATATATGGGACTCTCAATTTGTCATGTGGTTAGAATGCACAGTAAATACAGAGAATAGTTGCATTCCTAAATTGTGAATTTTAATGCTTTCTATGTAAGAAGTATACTTTATGGCATATTTTTTGTGTAATACTAGTCCAAACTTTGTCTAGTTGTGTAGTTTATTAAATTCCTATTCATTTTATAAGTGCTGGATGATTCACATTGGGATGGCTTGTTATCTCCCATTCGTCTGGGCCCAACTGGTATTGCTGGTAGCAAGATGGATCCAGTCAGTGCATTTCCTTTGGGAGAAGGATTAGTCATATTTGTTTAAATGAAGTGTGAAGTCAGCACTGGTGAAAAGTGCTGGATTGACAACTCTTGAAGATGGGCTCTTGGATCCCTGTGGAACAGGGAACAGGATTGCTTTGTTTTACTGATGTACCTCTGCCCTGACCTCGGACAGTTCACTGCTAATAATTGGGCAAGCGTAGTCTCCAATTGGTTTTGAACCTGTCTTCTGCTCTGAATCTGATGGCAAGCTGCCAGCTGAATTTGCTTGGAAAGAACTTCCTCCCTGGCAACTGGACCAGGACTACAGAAAATATGTTATCAATCCATTAGTCCTCAGTAACAACTTGGGGCAGTTTAGCTTGCTGCAGTTCTTCTACTTCCTGCCTTCCCTCCCAGCTCAATTTTCACTAGATCATATCCCTGAACTGCTTAACCATGGGATTGCATGAGAGTCAAGGTGCAGCTGAAGGGAAGAGAGGTGAGGTCAAACAGTAAAAGCAAAGAATAGGAACATAAGAATGTGGCTGTTTCGGTTCAGACTGGCTTAATTATATTACAGTGTAACACTGCAAATAGGTGGTCTGAAAATTTCTAACATTTGAGTCCCTTTGGCCATAGCAAGACTTCACTCAGTAGTGTCACTCTAAAAAAAACATATATCCAAAGACATACAGATTCCTACAGAAAAAATATTTCTTTATATTGAATCTCATATCATCCTGAATTATGAAAATGACCTTGAATTGTTTTGCATGTGTGATGTGGTTATTTCGACTGTATTGCACTGTCTGTTGTAGTCCCACTATGTTTTCAAAAGGTTGGGTCCATCTTTGTCTGCTGTTGATTTTTTCCTCTTTTAAAAATCTCACCCTGAATGAATTTTGTAAATATTCAGTCTTGACTTCAGCTTGCATTGCAGTGTCATCAATTATGACAGACTGCTGCCTCTTCTCTCCACTCTTCATCTTTTCCCTGTCAAAATGCACCCTTTGGCAGAATATTTTTCAAGGTCTAAATGTGAGTCTAAGGAAGTCACTGTCAGGGTATTTTTCATAATTTCAAAAATATTTTTCTCTTTCTCTTGTTTATAATTACCTCTTGGAAACTTCAAATTGAAATGTTTCTTTACAGTTTTTTCAATGCATGCCCAGTCTACTGAGAGAGCAGGGCAGATTTGAAGGTTATTGATGCATTTTTTTACCCTTTGAGGTTGGGGGAGAAGGAGGGAAAAGATGGTATAATATATATAATATATCACTCCCTCTCCCCCACCTCAATGAATATTAAAGGTATAATATAAGTACCCCAAACCGGTCCCTTGTATGGGATGCCTTTCCCTCCCTTTCTCCTACATGTTAAAAGGCCAGCTGCTCATGGTCCTTGCATCCTGTAGCAGATGAATAATGAAACCCTAAGGCAACAGCAACTGTGTGCAGTCTGCAAAGAGGCACAACTGAATACCTAGGGAAGATACTGCCCTTTTTGTCCCTTTTCTCTCCTGTTCTGTTAACCGTGGGCCAGCTTAGATACCAAGATATATAAAACCTGTAATGTAGCCAAGCAAATTTTGTTCACCAAAAAAACCTCTATTTTTTCATTTTACTTTTTGATCTCCTCAGTAAATATTGAGATGGCTTCATTTGTGCAGTCTCTGAAGCATTAAACATGACACTTGTTTTCATACTTTTGCTATGATATGTGTGTCAACTTTGCCTACTGTGCTGCCAGCATGTAATTTTATTATGAGTTTCATTATTATGGATTTCCTTTTCCCTAAAGTTTGGTCTCAAATTTTTGGTTCATTAGATAATTTTTGCTGTTAATTTTAAAGACAGAATTTCTCATGAATATAAAAGCAATTTGTACATGTAAAAGCAGGAATAAACAAGAAAAGGTCAAGTGAAAGAAGAAACATAATTGGGAGCGTATAATTTCAAAGTAAGCCTAATTTCTTTGCACATTGTGGAGATAATGTGCAGCTTTGTCCATGAGAGTGTCTCTGATAAAATGAAACATATTTGCCAATAGATTCTACACATCAGGCACTCTCTTTCCATACAGACCTCTTCTCTTTAGCTGACTTTTCCCAGCAAAGTGTTTGGGGTTTTTTTGTGTCTGATTTTTAGTAAAATTTCTTTCCTCATACAGTTCAGAATTTATAAGATGAAAAGACCCAAAGGCTCTTAAGAAAGTGGGTTGTTAATGTTGATTTTGCCTTAAAGTCACATGCTACTTTAGTAATAGGTGAGAATATGGCAGACTGCTTCTATCATGTTACATTAGTATCATGTTCTCTTTAATGATTAAATGATGGTCTTGGATATAGAAAGGTGCATATATATTCACTTTTTCAATTAGGTTCTCTTTTTCTCGATAATCTGGACCCAAATTCCATTTCTTAAAAAAGCCTCAGAATTCGTCATTCCAAAGTTAATTGAAATCTGACAATTTAACATTTGGTAAATTTAAAAGCCTCTACCCAATATATGTTATATTGAGTGTAGAAAAAGCTGTGCTGTTTCTAAAGGTTGCTCTGTTAGTAGAGACAGTGTTAATGTGTTTTTGCAGGACTTACACAGTTGCCCAGATTTAGCTGAGGTGTCCACGCAATCTATTGTTCTTGTGTATGCTGAGAACTGAAGTATGGTATGCCCCAAACTTGTATTGGTTTTGCAGGGATTGCCTGAAATTTTAAGGCAATGGTGGCCATGTCTTAACAAGGCAAAGAGACTAAAGCTATTACTTTAGGTGATTCACAGACTATTGTTTTGGTTTTGCTTTCTTCATTTACCATTTTGAATCCATAAAAATTTTTGAGGTTTGTGTTTGTAAAATCCCTTCTTTTTTTTCAGAGGAATGGCTAACCCAATGGCTATTCCAAACCTTTTCATCACGGAATGGCAAGTCCATGCTCCTGCTTGTAGAGCTGTTGGTTATTGTGCATGCATAGAGGAGGAGTATGGCCTGCTGGTTAAAACAGGGAACTACCAGGATACTGGAAAGTGCAATTCCTGGCCCTGTCATATAATTTCCATATGACCTTGGGCAAGATATGTCAGATAAAACTGACTTCACAGGGCCATAATATAGCTGAACTGATGAGATTGTGGTGCTTTTAAATCCTCTTGAGGAAAGTTACGCAAAAAGAAATTACTACTATAGTAGGATAGTTGTGAAAATAAAGTGGGAGAACTAGCATGATTAGGAGACAATTTATTGACTTTTCTTTCTGGCTATTGAAAACTTTGCTAACTTAGCTGGGGCTGGAAGAGTGGATGCAGTGTGGGTTTGTTCCTGGCCTCGCTGTGCACGTGCAGCTCCCATTAGTGCCGGCAGGAGCCTGGTGCTCGCATCGCGAGAGCAGAATGGACCCCCGCGTGCGTAATGATAAGTTACACAGCATCTTGTGGCTCTGTGTATGATTTCTGATCTATTGTGCCAGAGATACTACAGCATGAGAGAGAGCTGCTGTCATTTTCAATAGGAAGTGAGAACTTTAAGAGCCTGAGAACTGTCCTCTTTTTTGAATAGCACTTTTGCTGCATGAAGTGTAATTTATTTTTATCACAGCAGGCATAAAGCTTCCAGGTTTTCATAAAGAAAAATGATCCATATAGAGCCCATGTCGATTGAAGCATCATTTGAAAACCTGTAAATTCAAAACACAGCTCTTTCTCAATGCAAAGTATTGTTCCTTTTTTTTTTTTTTTTGCTGCAGCTTTTAATTTTTTAGTCCTGGCATTTCATTAGTACTTTAGATGTACTGTAAAAAAGTGGTTTAATGTCCATAATTACATTTCTAGCCGTCGGTTTGCCTGTATCAGGACACATTACTTAATTATACTAACCAAAACTACTTCTGACAGGATTTTCTGGGCTTTCCGTATCTTTCAGGGTGATACTTAATTTTTGGATTTTTTTTAAAGCAACAAATTGTATAAATCATTATAATTTGAGAATAAAGTGGAAAGGAGAGGAAAGGATGGGGTAAGGGGGGGTAAGAGAAAGAAATTGTTTGCATCTTGCCTGATACACAAACACACAAAAAGAAAAGAAAACAAAGGAAGAGCAGTTATTAGTCCTACAACTTGTCAGTTTGATTAGTGAACGGTTGCCTCTCTCTCTTCTGAGAAAATACAACATCTTTAAATGATGTCCATTCTTAAACGTAGAAACCCCCGCATTGTGTCTGTTAATGCATAATTGGACTGTCTTTTAATACAAGCAGAGGCACTTGTTTCTGAATATAAACCCTGCACCTCAACAGGTCAGGAAGATAGTAAAAACCTGTTGTTTGGCTTTGTCTTGGGGAATAATGGAGTCACTAATCTACTTGATCTCTGGGAGTCAGATAAAGAAGAAAGTGAACGATGCATACATTTCAAAGATGGAAGGCACTTGTAAAAGCAATTTCTTTGGAGGGAAAAAGTAGAGCAAAGGCTGTTGGAAACCTTTTAATTAGTACTAATTACCTCAGCAGAAAACGTTGGAAGCTTGAAAGGATTTGTGTCAGCAAGTGAAAGATCAAAGATTGCGACGCTCGCATTTTAATCTGTTGGCTATAAAAACGAATAAGGGGGTGGTAATGGGGCCCATGAGAATGACAACCCAGGTGGTGGAGGCCTTAATCCCTTCTTTACTGCTAGTGCCTGAGGCCTAGTTCCAATTACATAATAAGATGATTTAATTTTTGCTTTAATTTTAACAAAAATTAAGTTTATTTTAGCCTTCAGTAAGGACAAGACAAGGTTTCCAGACAAAATCCTCTCAATTTATTTCTTTTAATGTTTTAAGTCCAAGCCTTCACTTAGCTTTTTTTTTTTCCCCTAAGTGGCTGAAGCTGCTCTGTAGAAGGCCAGGAGGCAGCAAAGGTGCTTTGATGTGGTCCCTGCAAACAGGGAGGGGCTGGCCGTGGGTCACTGATGGCCACTGTGGAGGCACTCAGGAATCCAGTAGTGCCCTCTCTCTTTTTTTGCTTATTTGTTTGTTGGTTTGGGTTTGTTTGCGTTTTTTGTTTGTTTGCTTTGTTGTTTTTTTTTAACAAACTGCCTAATTGCGTCAGTGAAGAATATTTTATGGGCATGCTTGCTGTGATATTTTGCTTCTGTTTTCTTTCAAAACACTCCATGTGCGTTCACATGTGTGAGGTAAATGACTTTTTTTTTTTTTTTTTTCTTTTTTTGTGGCTTGAGCAGATTATGTGCCCCTCAGAAATCTAATTGTCATCAAATTCCACTATGGACAAAAGAGTGAGCATATGGCTGAGGCTGATGGCTGCAATGTAGTCATGAATTGGATAGATTTATGTCCAGGAATTTCCAGCACTTCTACACTGCCAAGCCCAGCCCTTGTGTTGAGGGGGCGGTAGATGCTTCTTGAAATGGCATCGGGTTTATAATTCAGCTTAGGAAGTCAGGTGTTATCTATACACAGTGATCTGGTAGGAGTTTAGTATCTTTTTTAAGTAATTGGACTTTTACTAAAGGTTATATTACTTATGCTTTGTGGATTCAAGCATGGTAAATTGCAGCCAGTCATGGTTTTGTCTTCAAAGGTAATTGGACTAAAAATTTGGAGGAAGTGGCAACACAAATAGTAAGGCCTCTATTCTCAATTAAAACTTTAAATTTATTCATTCAGCAATTAAAGCCTGAAATGAACTTTGAACTACATACTTTATTAAGTTATACACTGGTTTTTAAATGTTTTTTATCATGTTAAATTACTTCAGCATCAGGTTTTTATGGTGGATGTCTTTATGCTGATGTGATAGAAAGCAGTGTTCATTTTAAAACATTGTTTGTTTTGATGGAAGTCTTTTGGTCCCTTGGTAGGTTTTGTATGTATTGGCATGACAGGAAAGCATGAAGCAACCTTTTCAAAGGTAGGACTTGATGATCTTGGAGGTCTTTTCCAACATTAGTGTATGCATGAATCCATGAAAACCCAGGTGTTAGAGTTGCAAAGGAAACAACACTCAGGGTTTTTTTCCTTTTGCTTGCCTTTTCCTAATCTATGGAGTGTCTGTTGCCTTTAACCATGCTTAAAGGAGGAGCTTGCTTTGAATCTCATCCTAGGACATGGAAAAACACCTGGACTGAGACCTGGGTTTCTTTCCAGATCAGTGTAGGGGAGTGACACAAGCCTGTATTTTTGGGAGTGGCTCTTTCCTGTCAGGTTGCTCCATCCTCGTCACGGCAGGTGACTGTCCTGGTGAAGCTGCTCAGGAGGACCCAAGCTGGTTTTCTGTTTCTCCCGGAGGTGTTGGGGCAAAACCCTCCCAGTATAACCAGGTTTAACAGATTATATGGAAGTATTTTGAAAATCAAAAAGACATAAGAACACACTTATCTCTGAATTTGAACTTATATATCAAAATTTTTGCAGGATTGTTGTTCAAACAATTAGTACTGAGCAGTTACCATGCAAAAGTGCTTGACTGAGTGTAGTGTGTGGTAACAATTCCCAAAAGCCATGGGGTGTTTCCTTGCTTTCTGCTCTTTGCAAGAATGATTTATGCGTTTACAAGTTCCTTCCCAAACTCTATAATTGCCCTGACAGTTTCCCAGGTGGACTCTATCCAAGTTGGTGTAGAGCAGTACTCATTGCAGCTGGACCTTCTAATTCATCTTGAGTTAGGTATGGGACTTATTGTTCTTTTTGTCTTTATTTAGATTTTTTTTTTTTTTGCCTCTTGAGAAACACTGTATCATAGTAACTGGTACTACAGTTCCTTGAAACACCACACATGCCTGAAAGTAAAACAAAGTTCTATTTGGTAATACTTAACTGAAAGCTTTTCGTTTTATGAATGGAAACAAGGGCAAATATGAAATTTGGTCTTTGCATATACTTAGCAGATCACCTTTCCCCTTGTTGAATCCATCTTCTCTAGGATTCCTTGCTTGAATTCCAGCAGGTTCCCCTTCAGGTCCAGGTCTTGGCAATTGATCTTAATCCCACAGTCCGTTCTGTTTTAGTGCTGTCAGAAACCAGAAACTGAGGTGATCATGTTTGGAAACTGTTGGGGATTCTCCGTTTTCTGTCAATTGAGTGGCTCCTCCTTTCCTTGAACACAACTATTTCTTCTTTCTCCCTGGCAACGTCAAACTGGCCACTTAGATCCCACTCCAGCTGGACTTGTCCTCCTCTGTGGCATTCATACCTCCTTGCTAAGTGTTACACAGGGCACAATCACGCACTTCACAAATGATCTGTGGTATGCTGCTGGCTTTCTAGAAACAGATGAAACAGGATATAATGTTAACAGTGATGACAGACCCAGTAACACAGTTACTTTGTTTAAACAAGCCCATAAAAAAAGTGTTTCCCCTCTAACAGCTTTTCTGGTGTTGCAAACTTCCACTTGCATAATGTACAATTCACTGGAGAATGTGCAGGCATAAGCAAAAGAAAAAGCTGTCTCTTGCTTGTGTGTACTTGCACTTTAGAGTAAAGCACATCCAAGTGGAAGATTTGCTGTCTAGCACAAGGTAGTCTCCCTGAAAGGATACTGGTTCTTCTAAATTGGCTCAGTCATGCATAGACCTTGTATGCTTTTACCCTAAGTTTTATCGGTCTAATAATCTCTTTGCTGGCTTTTGGGACTGAAATGTCTGTTATGGTAAGGAAATCTGTTACAAACAGATGTTTGAGTGCAGAAGAAACACGGAATAGTAAAGGTGAAAGTTTGCCTTGCACTTAGACATCGTTAAAATATGTTCAAACTTACCACCAAAATTTAAATTTTGTAAATTGTTACTGAAGTACCTAAAGTTACCTTTTTAGGGCACTAGGGCCTTGTGCATTAAAGATACTGATGAGCAAAGTGTTTAGGAAGCGAATATTAAATGCTGCACTGTGATTAATATAAATATTGAAGAATAACCTAGGTCCTTGCTTCAGAAACATAAATGTGTAAATTATTCTCAAACAAAATTTTAAAATATGTAACAAACGAGAAGCATGCGTGAACAATTTTGTTGGTGTAATTTAGAATACTCTCATTTCAATCATCAGAAGATATGTGATTTTTGGAAGCTCACCAAGAGAGATTCAGTTACTCATATTTGTTTGAGAAAGGGTGCAGTTTAAGTAGATCTTATTAAAAAGAAAACCCCCAAAACATTAATGCAATTAATCTCATTTCAGTGCTTTATTAAATCTATTTAAATATGCATTCAAGTATTTCAGAGAAATAAGACTAAGTGTTTAGAAAGAGATGAATGCAGTGGCTATTAAGTTTTAATTGTCTTTAATCTCTTGCTACTATGGCAATAAAAATAAAAACTTTTAAGAGGAATATTCCATATAATGCATTATTTGGTAGGAATATTCTTAGTCAGCAGAACCGTGTAAGCGGCACATTTTCTGCGTTTCCATGATTTGAGTATTTAAGTCATAAATACTTCCAGTATGTTCTAGTAATCTTTGTGTTTTTCTTAATTGCATTTAACACCATTGAGAAATCTTTCTTAATATTACTGAATGTGGAAATATCTTTTAGTTGTCCTCTCCTTCTTCAGATTAAAAATCTGAAATGAATCTACTCTATCTTATTTGGCTGTACTGTTCTGAAGTATTCTGATGAGCCTGGATTAGCTGATGTGGTCTTTGGGGAGAGACACATCAAATGTAGGCAGACAGCTCCTGTGTCTGGTAACAAAGACTGAGGAGGTCAAAACCATCCCAACAGGCCTGAGCAGGTCAGTCAGAGGCAAATGTTGGAAATAAGATTTGGTGGGGAGGGGAGTAAGGGGCCTGGGTCAAGTCCTGTTCAAAAAGTCAGCTTTGTCAAAAGCTTCAGTCACATTCTTACCTACAGGCAACCTCTGCTGATCCCAACTCATTAATCGAACTGGAGAGCCGTCTTGACCCTGGCTCCTTCCCTTTGAAGTGTGGTGTCCTCTGCAGCATGAGGAAATAATTTGCTGCCTGATTCAATGAGCCATCAGTAGAGCCAGCAGACCTAATGACATGTGAGAATATTAACCTCCTACCACGAAGAGCTGTGAATCTTGAGAGGCAGTCTATAATTCACCCAGCACTCCTGAGCCTTCCCTTTCTGTCTTATTCTTGCACTCACTTTCTCACTCACGGGGAGAGAGAGGAGAGATCCTCTTGTCATAAAACTTTATTTCCTTCAGTAGTGTGAGCCTTCTGAGCTGCTTGATAATGAGTTACTTTCCTTTTGCAGTTGGATAAAATTTATACTGAAATTCCAGATGTCTGTCTTGCATATAATAATTTCTGTTTAAATTATGACACAGGCTGCATTCTGTCATCAAGAGGGTGGTAATCCCAATACTTACCCAAGCAGAGTATTTTGTTTCCTTATTTATTTTTCATCATCAGAGGAAAAAAGCAAAAGTAGGAGAACAAACATGCAGAACAGTGCTGTTATTCTGTACAAGAGGTGTTTTAGCTTTCCTCAATCAAGAGAATCTTTCTGCAATCCTCTTTTTTTTTTTCCTACCTATAGGATGAAACAGTTATGCTTGACCTAGTATTGTGTGTTATATGCACACACATGGATGTGTTTCACCCTTTGATTCTTAAGAAAGAAATAGATTGTTGGTACTATCCCACTGCTTTAAAAGTCAGAGCTGGTTTTTCTCTTGTCTCCTTTAGCATTTCCATAGATTCAGGACTTACTGTCTGGTAAACTTCAGCAAGAGAGACATTGTTATTCATGTGACTAAATAACAAGAAAAGGAAAGCAAAAATGGCTCTGTGTCTATTTACTACTCAGCATGAAAATGGTGGTGATTACCAGACTGTTATATACCCATATACAGTAAAATATTCTCAGAGTTTTGTTTTCTTTTTAATGTCTTTTCATAGTGCTGATAGGCTGAATTTAGAGGTCAGAATTTAGAGGCTATGGGTACAGATGGGGAACAGTATCCAACACAGCAACTCCCAGACGAAAATGGCTATTGCTGGCAACAGTCTTGTCTGCGCTGGAAAGGTTTTGGTAACTGTTTTTGCTGTAGCTGTACTGTCAAATTTCTCATCTTTAGTAGAAACAGAGTTTGCAAAAGCAAATGAAGTTATAGCAAGTGTGAGCACTTACGGTGGTGAAAGATGTTTCTCCACTGGCAGTGAAAGTTAAGTGATGTAGTTGTGTGGCCAAAACCTTTCTGTAGGAAATGGGGCCCGAATTCTGTCTTGTTATCATTATAGAGTTATTTTGCTCCTGAGGAGTTTTTGGTAAAAACTGTTGGTGTGTGGTGTGGATCTGGGTACAGACTAAGATACCATGCAGAGAGGATAAAGGAGGGAATCGAGACAAAGCAGGGTGGGTAGCAGAAGGAAATAATAAATAAATGGCAGTCATATGATGATTAACAGGTACTGCAGTGTCTGTGGTACGCACCTACGTAGATCCCTGTCTTTAAGTTGTTCTAAAGACATTTTTTAACATCGAGGGATTCAGTATTATGTCCATTAACAATTCTCTGCTATCATGCTTGAGCAGTCTATTAGTCGTCCTCACCTCTTATAGCTGGTCACAAAGGCCAGTCCCTTTGCCTCTCTCTGCTTCATCTTTTTTATTAAGTTTATTAAAACTAGTCAGATTATACATTCTTATGGCACAGGCTGTGCTTGGTCCATTCATTATGGTTTCTTATCTTGGCAGGCAATCTGAATTGAACGGCAGCTAGTCCATTATGCACATATGAAGCCCATCACTCCTCCAGCAATGGCCAATTCATCAAACATTTATCTTTTGCCCTCTGAGCAGTGCGTCAATTTGCTTGTCAATCCTCAGCCTTGGTTGTTGTGGAAGATGGGAGAAAAATTACTTTTCTTTTCCCCCTTCCCACTGAACTCTGGTAGTCAAAATGGGCTTTACTCTACTCACTCTACTCCCCCGCTCTCTGTGGAAAAAGGGGAGTTAAGTTACTATCTGAATTGCAGAGTGACAGATTGATCCAAGATACACTAAAGCTTTCATTATGGCACTGCCTTTGCACTTGAATTTGCTCATATTTCCATTATAATACTGGTTTTTAGGGGGTTTATAAATAGGTTCTCCACTTGGCACATGGAGCTGAGAGGAGCTTTTAAGAATAAACACATTACAGGGTTTTAGCTCTTTGTGGGATTTTTTGTTTGTTTGCTTTTTAAAAACAGATTGTTTGTTTTTTAAACATTTTGTCAACTGTGGCTATTATTTTGCTATTTTTAATCACTAATACGTCATTGAATTCTTTCAAGTTCAGGAAATGGCAGTGTTGCCTTTATTTTTTAATGCCATTTGTTTTATTAGGATTGAATTCCATGTTAAGATTGGGGAAAAAGACAAAGAAAGAATCTTTCATTCAAGTTTTTCTCTTAACTCATTGCTATTCTTCATCAAGCAGTTGTAATAATTTTTAGCAGAAGGATGTTTAAGTCTGTACTTAGGAATTTTAGGCAAGTGATGCATAAATGAACTATTAGTGGTGTTTTCTCCAGAATGCCCATTGATAAGCTATGAAAATATACAGTCACTTTCTCTCTGCTTGGTAATTTTTTGCACTGTTTTACAAACTGTATTTTCTTATAGGATGACTAGATGATTAAGAAGGTATTTTCCGATCCATTTCATATTATTTTGTAATATTTTATTTAGTTTATCTGAAAACAGCCTTCTCACAGGCTATAGTACACTGATTGTAATTTTATTTAAATTTAAACAAAATTGTAACAGTAGTATAAAATAAAATCTTGGCATATTTAGTCCCAAAGATGTAATATAAAAAAAATAAAGCAAAAAGCAACCTAACATGAAGGATAAAGTTTGAGCTGCGTTAATGGGGTATTCTCTTGTGTTTGTGCATTAAATACACATAGTGAAATCTGAAACTTTAAGGTATTCATTAGAAAAGAAATTGAACCCCACCACAGTCACTTTGGTTTCTAATTTATCTCTTTTGCTTGGTTGGTTTGGTTGTTTGTTTTATCGATGGTTTTTTGTGTTTTGGTGGTTGTTGCTGTTTGTGGTTTGTTTTTTTTTTTAATTTTAGTAGAGTCTAGGTGTGAGAGAATGGTGGTTGAACAACTGAATGGTTGACTGTAATATGTTTCGATGAGTCCCTGAAAGCTGTAATTGGGATTTGTAGTTTATTTCACCAGGTAAATAAGGATCCTACAGGACGTGGCTCTTACAGTTTTTTACCTTAATGTTGCAGTTTCCTTTAATTTCATTGTAAGAGTTCTGACAAATAAGCTCTGTTCATCCTTCCCAAACAGATGTGCTTCATTGAGCCTACCTGAAGGTCTGATTCACCTTCTGGGAGTGCCCATCTTTTCTTGCTGCCTGTAAGGAGTTGAAAGTAACTGGGCTTCTACAGATGGATGAGATGAATCTGCATTATTGCTTTTCAGACAATGCCATCATTTGAGGAACTACTGCTTATTAGCAAAATCCCTCTCTCAAGAAATATCTACGTTTCTGTTTTATAATTGGTAGGAATGTTTGTGAAATATTGTAAATGTAACATCTAGAATTCAGGAGACCTCACCTCTTTTTGTCTGTTTATTTGGTCTAGTTTTGTTTGGGTTTTCTTGGAGGCGGGTGGTGGCTTCTAAGGGTTTAGAAGTTTAGACTTCCTTTTTTAGACAATAGAATTTGCTGTGTAAGACTTAGAACAAGACTATAAAAGAACAGATGAAGGTTCTGAGTTTTTGTGAATCCCCAACATTTCAGTGTGCTTACATCACTGTGGTTTAAGATCGTTGTGAAAGATGTTTTCATCCCAGGCTTTATTGGTAATAGAGTGTCTCACATAGTCTTGTATGCTTCAGGGTATGAGAAAAGGGGAAAATTAAGGGAATGCTATTTATTTTCTTTATGTCTGGAAGAAGTCAAGAATGACCATTATTTGAAAAGATACTTATTGTATGTCCAATTTATAAGAGAAGTTTAATCTTTTCTTATGGAGATCTCTTTTTCACGGGTATTTAATTATGGTGCTTGTTAATATCTCTTAATTTCTCTTTTGCTGATCATATTCACAGCTCTGACTCAAGTTTTACCTGAATAGTTGCTTGCCGATATTTTCTGTCTACCAACAGAAAAATGGAAGTGATGCAAAATGCTACCTCTAGATAGTCTGCAAAATACTACCATTTCTTCTGATATTAGACAAAACAAAGCATTTCTTGCTTTACAGATTTTGGATCCTGGAGGCTCTTTACTGTCACTTGGGTGCTTTGTTGTGTGTGTTTGTGTTCTGTCTTGGTCCAGAAGTCATGTCAGAACTGTCCATTAAAGACTTAATTCAGTTTTCTTTTTGGTTCTATCATCATGCAGGTAACTGTAAATTACTAAGTAGATTGGTAAAAAAAAAAAATTAAAAAATATCTTTTATTCTTGAATACTGTAGAGGCCATTTTTTGATGCTTTACTTGTATTTTCTCCACCTGATTTATTTTTCTTCTCTATCTATCTGTCTATCTATATAGATATATATACATATCCCCCTTTTTTATTGTGCTTTGTTATGTTTTGGTGAGGTTAAGTCAAAGGACTCTAGAAGTCAGGAGTTCTGGGTGTTATTTCTTGTCTCTGGGAAAATTGCTGGAGGTCACCTTCTGTTAGTCACTTAACCTCTCTCTGCTTTACTGCAAAATGGAATTTTAAGCTCAGCAGGTTTTTGAAAAGTAATTCATTAATGTTTTGCAAAAAAATGCTTTGTAGTCCTTGGCTGGCAGGTGCTGGAGAAATAGAAATTCCATTTCTATTTAAATACTGAAATTATCTAGTACTAGGGTTCTCATGTTGATTCTGCTCTCCTGTAATCTGTTAAAACATTAAAGGTAAGGAAAAGGTATTTTAAAAAGCTCTTGTTTTGTAACAGCTCCATCCTTAACTTCTGCTAATGGCTATCTCCTGTCAACAAAGTGCAAATCAATTTCAAGGCTAAACCCAAACTCTCTCATTTGCATATTGTTAACTGCTCTCTCTTTTCCTGTTAAACAGGAGGAAAAAGTCAATTAGGTATGAGGCAGCTGTCTTATTAATGAAGGGGTGGGATAAAATGTGAGCAACTCTTCTTTTGTAGCATATGCTTCTGAGCAGCTTGTTTTTCTGAACAAGGACAACTGCAGAGTACCAAGTTTTGTCTGTTGCTTGTAAGTCTTCTGCTTTTTTTCATTTATGAAATCTCATATTTTCAGTGTCAAATATTACCAAAATGAAGAGTTGCTCTTTACTTTCATTGTAACCAAATCCCTGTCAGGCCAGAGGGATCACATGAAAATAGTGTAGTTGACAATTACCATGCATACACATACATAAAAAAAAATAAAATCTCTGTCATGACATTCCTTTATGATTAAAACTTTGTTATAAACCATGAATGAATTATGGAAAAGAAAGCTGGAAGAAATCATACTGATTAGCCAAATGTCTTTTTGGATAAAAAGACATTTCTGAGACCTTTATATTCTAAAGGATTATTTACCGTCTACTTACAGAGCATCTTAAGTCGTTTTGCAGAGGGAGTCAGTTTCCTGTTTAGCGCAGTGTTTTTGTAAGCTAATGAGGGCAAAGCGTGAGCCATAGGCAATGATGCTGTGATATTAGCTGTGACAGGGAGCTTGATCATAATTATCTTAACGAGGATAGGGTTAATTACAGTGGAAACTTAAAGTTTTTTCTGTTTGAATGAGGCGGCACTGAATACGTTGTGATGTTTTGTCGGTTTGATGTGACTTTGAAAATTGCAGTGGAAATCTCTTGGCAACACTTGCTCTCCTCTGGGAGCCGAGTGTGAGCCCTGCAATGAGGTAACTGAGACGGTACCTGTGGGTGAGATAATGGGCAGCTTTCATGACATTAGAGCAGGGACAAGCAACATGCAATCCACCTTAGTGATGTTTATTAGCCTTTTGAAAGTAAGGGAAACAGCTACTTGCCACCAGCCCTTCAGTGCTGGTTGCATTGTTGTGGTGAGATTGTGTGTTTGTTTTAGTATACTAACATGGAGAGACATTTTTTTATGCTGTGAACTATGAGAAAACAGTACAGGTTTAACTTTAGACTGGTTCTCTTTCGTAGGGGATTTCCCTCTTTTTATCCTCGTCTCTTAGGTTGCTTGTGCCCTTCTTCCTCTGTTGTGTATAGATAGGCATTCCTCTCCTCTTTGGTAATGGGCTCATAAGGAAATACTTGGAGTACATTAATATTACTTGCTCAACCTCATTAAAAATAAAAATGACAGTATTTTGTACTGATTTCTGTCTCAGATTCTCAAAAATACTTTCTTCGTACCAATTTACAATTGCAATCCTTTCTTATCCCCCATCTGCAGATGGGAAATTGAGGCTCATGGAAGTTATGGGACTTGCTGAAGTTTGTACCATAAAACCAGTTGTGTGGATTGTACTTAAAACTTTTACACTTTGGAGTACAACTGCTGGGAAATATTTCCTAATATGTTGTAATGGTAGACACTGTTGCATAGAATTCAGTAGGTAGTAACACTGGCAAACACATTTTTGCCCTTTTTATTTCTTTGCCACGTCTTACCAGTTTTGTTTTGATGCTTCTTTTTTCTTAAACAGAAGTTTAAGATGAAAAAAAAAAAACATGAATAGCAAAACAACGTATGGCTGTAAATTTATATTAATGGCTACGACCTCTCTCTGTACTGTGGCACCCCCTCCCATCTCCCTGGACTCTGAATTTAGGTGATTAAATCACCAAGTGCACACTGCTCTGATGACATGAAAACAGCAATTATAAGCAACCCCCTGTGTAACATGGCTCCTTTTTAACTGAGCAGCTAATAACATTACATGGCAAAAATTATCAAAACCAGACAGGTGTAAGGAGATTTGTGCACAATTTTCTCTGCCTATCTATGAAACTAGTACCCTTGTGTTCAGCCCAGGGTTGTGAAAGAAAGGCTGTTTCAATAGGCAACTCCCTCTAGTGTTTCAAGGCCTTTTGTCCCACTTCATGGCTTGTCATTTTGTTTTATGCCTCCCCTGCAGCAGTTTTGGATGTGCGCTTTCTTCTCCTTGCCAGTTGCCAACCATTTGCTGATTCTCATGATAAGAGTATTATATTTGCATAACATAACTCAAGAACAATGTGTATTTTGATGCTGACACTGACCAGAGCCCAAGCAGTGTTTTTTCACAAAGGACCTATTAACATCCCATAAGGCTCTGTGGTGCTGACAAGGAGGTGGCCTTCTCTGAACTCTTTTGGCAAGTCAAAGTCATACATTGAAATGTGAGGTTTGGAAATAATCCACTATTTATATAATAAAGAGTATTTAAGGGGAATTTGCTAAACTAGGTTTGTCAAACTGAAATGAAAACTCATAACAGCTTGATAGACTCACTGCTACTTCCTCCGAGTTGTTTTGCCTTTTAAAGGTACTTGGTGGAAAGCGCTGTCTAAGACGTTTGCTGCTTTCTCCTCGAATCTTGACTTTGGCAAAACCAAGTCTGTTGTGACCTTTTGCTGAAACAACTAGCTCAGTGCAACATGCTAGCACAGCTTTTATTGGTGAACAATTTATGTAGGCTGAATTGAGGTTTTTTCCCAAAACTCTTTGTTAAAGGCACATGAAAAACGTGTGATTATTTCAGTAAAATGTAATACGGAGGTCTTTACTTTTTCAGCTTCAGAAATGGTAGTATCAATGCTCTGTAACGATATAGAAATGCCATAGGGTATAGGTGGCAAATGTTTTCAGGTTCAGCTGCTGAGCATCAAAATGGCATAAGTGATAGTTTCCTCTCCTTTTCAAGCCAAGAGACTTTGGAATCCTTGGACTGAAATACACTGTTGCAGTGTTGCAAAAATGTACTTGAATATTCATAGTTCAGCGTGCAGTACCCAGTGTAAAGGTCACACACTTGGTTTCTTTGGTTGCTTGAGCTGTCTTAGTGTGATCTATAAGTGGTCTGTAGGTTCCAGCTACAAAAGCAGTATCTTGTTTTCATTGCACAGATAAATGTTAAATTGCCTTTTCTAATAATGTGTTTTCCTCCAGTAATTGTGTCTGTGGAACATTCTAACAGGGACCTTGGCTGTACTTCTATCTTTGCCAAAAACTGGGGGAGGGTGTGGAAATCCCCTCAGTATAAATGTCATTGGAAGCTGAATAAATAGTATAACCTGCATCTCCCTTATTCATCACATTCTATAAAACAGCCAGGAGATACAGTGATGATCTTCCCACTGGTAGGCATAGTAGATCAGCTGTCAAGTCATGCAATCTCAGCATATCTTTAGGTGTCTGGTAGGTGAATGAGCTGTGAATGCATGCCTGTGCCTATGCTTTGTATATCGTGTGTCTTAGTTGATTAATATGTAGGGAGTTTTTTACTGTTGGAAGGAGCAAGCATTAAGAATCAGGCTTGGAATAGATGCCTTAACAAGGTAATGAAATGTTCTTTTTTAGTTTTTTGGGGTTTTTTTTGGTACTTTGCTGTGAGAGGAATGAATGCTTCCAGAACTTTGTTTATTTACAAAGCAATCATCTTCACCACCTATCAACACTACATGTTGCCAAATGCTCCTTTTAAAAGCTGCTCTCTGCAATGTGACCTGTGGCTTGACAGTGGGACAGTAAGTTCCAAGAAGGAAGAAAGCAAATGCCTTTTCTGTCAGGAGTAATTCTGCATTTTATTTTGTAGAGAACATTATATTTTGTTTGCATGAACTCAAGACGCTAATTAAGAGGTTAATAAAAAGGGGCAAAAATTCTTTCTAAATTTCCTAATATTGCATGTAAGGTAACTACTAAGAAATGATACTTGAAGTTGTATTTATTATTGTTAGCAGGGTATGATATTTCTTGGCAGAAATGATGGATGACAACTTAAATTTGTGTCCAGGGAATGAAGGTGAACTGTGACAGAGTTATTTATCTTGGGAATGGAGGTTAGGGTCAGGCGAGGCTGGGTGCCTGAAGGCACAAGACATTGACAAATTCATCCTGCAGGCCCCATATCTGAAGCCTTTTGTTTTGGATCCTGGCTACTCACTAAGTGACCCGCATCCTTCATCCTGCCAGCATGTGAAGGATGTGTTGCAGTGCCAGCACTCCCCTTGCCACTAATGCTTGTCATTCACTCTTCTGACAGGCCCAAACCAAAACTATTCCCACTCCTGAAAGGGAAGGTTAAAATATTTATTTCAGCTCATAATGGCCTCCCTGATTTAGTGGAGTATCATTTTTCCTGTTGCCTTTGTCGTTTGCAGGTCACTAGAAGGACTGAAAACATTCAGTTACTTGGAAGAACTGATCTTGGACAACAATCTACTTGGAAATGACCTTCTGTTACCCAGGTTACCCCACCTCCATACCTTAACGCTCAACAAGAACCAAATATCCTTTCAAAGAAATACCTGCAAAATGTCAAATGAGTTTTATGTGTCAGCCAAATTAAAGTATGTGAAATATAGTTCATGTGCCGACAAAGCATTCTCTCGTTTGGCACCTGGAATACTTCATAGTAATTTATTACAGGTCATTCATAAATGAAATGCACCATTATATCTTCCTGTTGCTCCATTTTAGTGAGAGATCTAAGTTATGGCTCTGAAGAAATCTTTCTAATAGATAAAATAGAGAAAGAAAATAATGTCAGTGCTACCCGTGTGCAGCAGTCAGTTTCTGTGTTTGCTTGGGGTTCTGTTGCAGGCTGACCTCTAGTGGAATAGAGCGTGCAGTGAAACACTCTCAGGTTTTAATACTTTAAATAGCTCTTAAAGCATTAAAGTTAAGTAAGATAAAATTAATTAAACACACATAATAGTTTTAATAGTTTTTCTCTATTTTCATGAAACTGGTAATATGCACGATCGGCTAGCTGCTATGCAACTGCAGCTGTAAAAGCATGTAACTCTCTTCTTGCTATTCCAGTTCTGTATAAATTCACATAAAATGCTTTTCAAATCAAGGTCTTAATAAAGTAAAGTCTTTTGATGTATTGCTAAGTCCGGTTGTAACCAATCAGTCACTTCTCCATATGCCTAAAGTTAGAGCCTATTTCTGTTTATTAAGAATAAATATGTCAACATTGGTCTAAATACTCTGCTGAATCAGAGCCCCTAGTCTGTAGGCTTACGGATAATGGTCTGTAAAAACTAATTATCTGCAAAGTCTCGATTATTCCATAATTTTCTCAGACTTTGACCCATCTGGAGATTTGACAATTACATCATACATGTAATGTATGATTTTGCAAAAGTGAAGGGTGATCAAACTGTGGCCAGAAGGCCAAGGGAGGCCTGCAGAGTCTTAGAGCACAGCCTGCTAAAGCCCTGGCCTTGTAATTGCAGTGTGAGGACAAGACTGCTCAACTGAAGGCTTTTATTATAGACAATGTAAACTGAGAGCAATTTACCTCCTACTAAAGCAAAATCCTCCTACTGAGAGGAATAAAAATAACTGCAGATTCTACCATTTCTGCACTTATTTTTGACTCTATAAATAAATAAAAAACAGCAGAGTAGCTTTCTTTCTTGGAGCCATGGAAATTTGCCAAGAGTGTCTCTTGAACAGTAACAATCATTACTGTACTAGGTATTTGGCTAGATTTATGGTTAATACAGGGTATTATGGATTGGATTTGAGTAACTGGTTTTATTGTTTTGTCGTTTGCTGCAATGGTAAAATCTAAACTCGTGAAGAATGTACAAGCACATTTTTGTTGTAGTGATGCCACTTACAAACTGTGAAGTATGCATGTGGCCATAAGACCAAAAAAGCACATACTTATACATAAGTATATTTGTCCTATGGGATTTCTGGAGGAGTTTCACACTTTCCAAAAAGAGGGCAAAGGTACTGAATACTAACTCAGTGAACATAATGAGAGGGGAATAAAGTTATCCTGCCAGTAGTAATCTTTTAAGAGTTTCTGCTGGTCCCACAGACAGACTAGAATAGTATTGTCAAGTGAGTAAGCTCTCAAAGTCAATGATGACATGATAAGAAGGATTTTATGTGTCCTGGGATTTTTTTTTAATTTAATCTAAAAACTGTGAAGTTAGAGCTTTGAGAATATTGAAGTATCTAGGTTGTAGAAGTAATATATGCATTTTGTATTGTGCTACAAATAATAGAGGAGTTGCAGAAATAGTTGTACAACACCTATTGTATACAAACTGCCCAGAGAAGAAAAATTAACTGCTGTCCATCACTAACATCCTGAGCCCTGGGGAGCCGTGATCTCTTGTAGGGAGGACACATCAGTCTACAGAAGCACAGAGACCTTCCAGATGCCTCTCCTCCATGTTAATGCTGTGTTTGAAAAAGGTCTTATTTGAACTTGAATCACTTCTTTTAATGAATTATTCCTCTATAGAATTCTTCAAAAATGTTAAGAAAAAAAATGTACGTTTAATAGGATAATGAAATACATTACAGAAAAGATTGTTCAGTATACGACAGTAGCCCTATATAAAGGACACAATTGAACAAAGAATCTGAAATAAAACTTCAGTGGGTGGAATATTGCCATGTATACGTAAATATATACAGAGAGAGAGTGAGAGAGAGATGAAAATAAACAAAAGGCCAAACTGAGCCCTTTGAAAATTGGATTACATGTAAACTTTAGAACACATATGAGAGCTTTCCTGAGTATCTCTTAATATAACTGTACTCTTCTCTCCATTTATTCTGGCTTCATTTTGATCCATATCCTGTTTTGATAGTTCTGATAAGAGCTTTCTACTCCTTTTGCATGGTTCACTTATTGTGTGGCATTGCATGTGTAAATAACATTTTGGCCCTCCTAACATAATGTCAGGATACTGTACAAATATGAAAGCTTATCTCTAAATCAGGCAAAACCTAAGAACAATCACCTGGTATTTTTTTCTTCTGGTTGCCTATTTCAGTTACAGTCAGGCCACTACCAATTTTTCTGCTACAAGTAGAAGGAGTAAATTAAAATATAACAATTAAAAAAATGTGTTACTGCTCAACTTTTCTGTAAGGTATAATGTGTTTAAAGTCTTTTAAAATGCAGTCTATATAATGGAAATACCTAAAGGAGAGTCCTCAACACTGTGCAGTGCTGGATTATGTATCTAACATGCTTTATTTTGTGTATATAGTTATTTTTTTGGTTATTTTTTTTAAAGTCTGATTTACTTTGGGAAACGTATCTTAGTTTCTTTCTCACATACAGTGGACAGCAAAAAGCAGTGCAGATCAGGATGGATGGGGTAGATGGGAAGCTGCTTTTGGAGGAGGACTGCAGTCTCTATTCTTGTAATGGGAAGCCTCATTTCTCTTTTGAAGTGTGTTGACTAGATACTACGAATCAGTCAGGAAACTTGTAAATAGATTTATTTCTCTGTGGGTGTTATAGCAGTGTGAGGATTTGTGCCTTTTCACTGTGCTGATCTGGATGGGTATGGAACAATATAGTATGGACTTTTCAATTTCCTTTACATTTCAATCTTTATATTATTTGTCAAAACTACTCAAATGGGCGGCTTTAAAATTTGACAAACTATCAAAAGTTTGTCAAATATATATGTGTGTGTATATATATATATATATATATATATATATATATATATATATATATATTCATGCCAGTATGCTGAAAATTAGAAGCTGTTCACTGCTTCATTTCTAAACAGACAAGTGTGATAAAGAACCAGATCTGTGATTCTTTGTAGTAAAACTCCATTTCTCCTCTTAGTCCAGTGAGCGTTATATTTAACATGTTTTATATACTTTTGAGGAGCTGGTACTAAAATTTCTTGAGAAAAAGGTGTTCAATGTAAATGTAGCACACAGGGAGGAGGGCCATGAGGATGGTGAAGGGCTTGAGAGGAAGCTGAATGGCAGCTGAGGTCCCTTGGTCAGCTCAGCCTGGACAAGAGGAGACTGAGGGCAGACCCCACTGCAGTCACAGCTTCCTCTGAGGGGAAGAGGAGGGGCAGACACTGATCTCTGCTCTGGGGTGACAGTGACAGGGCCCAAGGCAATGGCCTGAAGCTGAGTCAGGGGAAGTTTAGGTTGGAAATGGTTTTTCACCAGAGGGTGGTTGGGCACTGGAACAGCTCCACGGGGCAATGGTCACAGCACCAGCCTGAGAGAGCTCATGGAGCAATTGGACAATGCTCTCAGGCACAGGGTGTGACTCTTGGGGATGTCCTGTGCAAGGTCAGGAGTTCAATTTAATCATTATGGTGGGTCCCTTAAAACTAAAATATTCTGTGGTTTTATAATTGACTATATTTCTAGGTTTTGAAAGGTTTAGGGAAAAAACAAAATATTTCATACCATGGAAAATCTAGAACCAGGCAGAATGTCCATAATAGTATGTACATTTCTTATGGCAAGAGGAGCTGATTCAGACTTAGGTATTATATGTTCTTGAGTCTTTGAAGACAGCATGTATTAAGTACCTCAACTGAACGACATACCAGTAAGTACTTCTGGAATAATTTGTCTTCACACAGGTCTCATAATAATCTCTAATATTTACAGATTTGCTTATCACCAAAACTATAGATTGTAATTTATTTTGCCTCTGTGCTTGTTCCTAAATTGTCCTCAAGTGCCTGAAGACACTGAAGTCCCAGTCTGACCAGAACCTCATTATATTAACTGCTGAAGACTTGATGTTTATATTGAGTGAATACTTTAAAGATACAAAATCTCTCCTATAATGCATGGTTCCCCAATCCCTCTAAACAGACAAGTGAAGTGGTTCAGAACTCTTCCTGCATAGGCTTCTGAGTTCTCCACACCACAACTGTGGATTTAGTGAAATCTGTGTGGCTTTTTAGAGAACTTGTGTAGCTAATGAGCCAAGAATCTTTCTTCTAGAAAAGAAGATTCTTCTAGATTATTTTTCTGAAGTAAAAATTAAGTCATGTGAAGGCCATCATGGAGGAGAGAAGTAGCCTTCTATGCACCTTCCATACATCTATGGAAGCGAGAAGTAGGCAACAGTCAGGCTGATTCCTTATGCTGTTCTACAGCTGTGCTTGCAGGAGTGGAGCTGCAGATATCAGAGCTCTTTTAAAAATTGTGATCTGCTACTTCATTTTTGTCTTTGTGATGCTTTGTTACTTAATAACATTGAAATGTAGTCCTCAAATCTGCAGCCTTGGAACCACGGGGATTCTAAAATGCCTTTAAGAGCACTGGCAACTCCAGCTACATAAAGAAAACTAATGCTGCTCCAGTGGGCAGAATGGGATTTTTTTCCCATATATTCAGTATGCAGGAAGCTCTCCATGAGATATATGGACTTAGTTAATTACCATCCTCTCTGCACCTTTTTCTTCTTGAGCAAAGTGGTTTCAAAGTCAGTGAGCAAGGCCTTATCTTGAGGTCCTATCTCCCTACCAGATAGGGTTCAAGCCAGAATGTGGCATACAAATGACTGTGTGTGACATCCTATTGCACACAGAGAAGAGGGAGATGTATACTTGCATATTGCAAGCTATTTCTGTGGTTATCCAACCTTGAAGACCTAGCACATTCTAATGGAAAAGCGTTCAGGTGGCAAAGATCTTTTCATACTGCATTCAGAGCAGAATTGGTAACTTCTGATTCAAGGCTATTTGTGTGTGGAACAGCTTGTGATTGCTACATCATGTTTGTGATAAATTTAATTGAAGCAAATGTTTCAGCTGGGAATAAATAGAGGTATCTTGCTCATTTATGACTCTGGTAGAAGTGTCATTCAGCTGTTTTAGTGTTAGGTTGATTGCAGCAACTGCATGACAGATGATTAGTTGGCAGAAAACTTTTGAATGACAGTTTGGGGACTTTCTATGTGATGATCTGGAATTCTGCATGATATTCCTGATATTCTCATGTACATATTTCAGAAATATTTTGAATGTATGCTGATTGCTCTTTACTGTACCTCCTTGCTTCCAAGAACTTCCAAAAGCTGTAGTCAATGAAGTTCATTAACATGGAAAGTTCTCCTGCAACTCTTTTGGGGAAGTGGAATGACTCTTTGAAAGATAATAGTGGAGCAACCTGGAAAGCACTGCGAGAGAGAACAAGAGTGGTTACTTTTCTGTATTTGAGTGTGTGACTAGTAAAAAGAATTGCTAGTAGACAAAAAAGTCAACAGAAAGGAATTCTAGATTCTCTTGCATATGTCAAAGTATATGTAAAAAGTAATTGTATGGTGACATAGGAAATGTAGAAGTTTTTTTAGACAGAATAAATTAATTTAGAAACTTAGCATAGATTATGTTTCTGCATGGGTTTGACCTGCAGTTTTTCCCGAGAGCAAGTGTGAATATGGTTATACCAATAATACTGGTAAGGAAGGAAGAAATGCTCTGGTGTTTGGGGATAGCCAGCATTAGTGCTCAGTACCTAAAGCATCTGATCTTTATATTACTCTCCATAGAGGGTTCATGCAGTGTCTCTGCCCTGGAAATTTGCAGAAAAGACGCAGCTAAAGAATATAGAAGAACACAGAAGTCTGGAATAGAGGAACTCGTAAGATGTCATGCAGTAGGTTCTGTGTGAATCCACTCAACCTCATAGAAGTTTAGCAGAATAGTCTTTTCCTATGTTTGCTGTCAAAAGACACAGCTTAGCATCAAAAGGACTGTCCCTGCTTGTGAGGTTCTCCTAAAACTGACTAAGTCAAGCGGCACTATCCACTCAGAGTTCACAACTTTGTCCTTGTGCAAATGTAATATTCCCTAGGAACTAATCTTTGAATGGTTTGAAAGGGAACATAGTCCTGGCTAGCCACTAGAATTTCAGTCCAGGCTACAAGATTTTCTGCAAAATAAACAAATGAAAATGCTACAAGCTTGCACAGACAGTTAATTCTTAGCCAGAGACAGAAGACACATCATTTGCTTTGGGCTTTTGCTTGTTCTTTCTGCCCTTGAGAGAACCTCAAAACCAGTGGTATTGAGTATGAGAGAGAGGGTGAAATCAGGTGAGTCAGAACATGCCTATTTGTAAGATATTTTTGGTGTGTATGTCTGCTTGTGAACAGTCTAAGTATGCATGTGTGGTATGCACATTGTAACAGTCTGAAGAGGCTTTAAAAGTTCATCTGTGAGAGATGCCCAGTTCTTTTAAATGCTTCCCTAATTTAAAACTAGTACAGTCTTTTGGATGAAATTTTAAAGTATGTCCAGTGTATTTCTGTTAAGTGTTCCTGAAGACCAAGTTACATTTTTGGAGAGAGCCATTGTTGTATAATTCCTAAGAATATTACAGCTTTTGAGCTGTAGAGCTGATCATTTTAAAATTTTAATTGTTGGAGTTTTTTCTTTTGTTTGATGTCTGTTAGAAAGAGAGGCATTAATAGACTGGTAATGATGGCACTTGAATTAGGAGATGGATTACTACACTAAGGATTTTTAATTATCACAACAGCAGTACTTTAAATCATTTTTCCAACAGTAGACTATAGTGTAAGTGTTGGCATTGCTGTTACAAATTCGCCTGGTGATCAGTGACACTGACTTTAGACAGATCAGTCCAGAGCTATTTTTACAGAGCTCTAAATAAATAAATACATTTTCACTAGCACTGTCCATAGATTTAATTGTGGGTTTTCTTTTTTTGGAGAGAATGGAGCTGAAATTGGTCTTAGAAGTGGCACAGCAGGATTTTGCAACTCTTTGGCTCTGATTGCACCAATATGGCACTGCTTGGACTGCAGCAATAAACCATAAAAATGGAGCTGGCAATAAAATTTCAGATTTGCTTTGATTTTCTCTCTCCATATTTTCCTAGCATTGTTTTAGAAAGACATAATGCTTTTGGTGGCATCATATAGTTGCCGTATTGTGATTTAAATAAGTATTTGACATGCTAATTAACTGAACACTACACTAGAAGTGCACCATGACTTATGAGTTATCTCTGAGAAATATTTAATCATGAGAATTTTAACAGGATATAGTTTTTTGGCGGTTTTTTTGTACATGCTTTGTAAAAAACAACTGTGGTGTTAGGAGAATAGGACTTGTTGGAAAATCAATCTGTACCTTGCATTTTGTTTTTAAGAGGGATAAGAAAAGATATCTAAGTCCTAAAGAAGACAAACATTAATTATTTTATTTATGATATAACTGCTAATTCTGTTGTATGAGATACTTTTTAGGGGGTGTTTTTGCATCTGAAAATAAATGCTCAGGGTTTAGATATGAGATATAATATAGACACTAACTTCCAAATTGGAGAGATTTAGATTTTTGAAATGCAGATTATCACCTCCTGTTATTTACCTAAAATTCTTGGTGAATATGGTGTCTCTCTCTTTTGCTTTCCATAGGCTTTTGAGGTGCAGTCTTACACTTTGTGCATATCTAAGCTGACACTGCTTTTCATTACATTTCTAAATGCATTTTGCATTTGCCTTGAAGGCTGCATGTTCAGATGGGAGTTAGAATACATGTCATCATCCACATTCAGCAAACTTCTGGGGAGAACAGCTTTACACAAGAAATACCTCTGCTGAACTGAGACGCAAAAGTCCTGCATGTTTACTTCATAAAAGAACCAAGCATTTTGAATGGCTTGGTTTTTTATGTTGTTATTGTTGTTGGGGTGTTATTTTTATGTTTTTTTTTTTCCTTTTGATAGGAAATTACCAGATACAATCAAAGCCTTGCAATAGCTAACCTCCCGTGTGTGATTGCTGTTATGGCAATAACTGTCTTTTGTAATAATAAACCATTTCTCTCAGGGAGCCTTTTTGCAACTTAAGCAATGCTGGGAGAAATTAAGTGTTGCTCCTGGCTGAGGGAGGGTGCCAGGTTCAAGCACTTCTCTAACAGCCTTCGGAAACTTTAAAAAAGGCCTTTTCCACACTTGAACATGTGTGGAAAAACAGTTTGTGAGTTTCCCATCACAGTCACATACTTCCTGAAAGAGCCATGAAAAAGTTTATGTGTGAGCTTAAGGTCCAGGTATGAAAATGAGCAAGTTTGGACTGGTAATTCATCCTAGCTAACAAATCATATGGTGCTACAAAAAGATATTTTTTTCTTGGGGTTCGGTAGATTAATTACTAGTAGAAAACATTCTGTAATGTGGCTTAGCCAAATTGAAAGTTAGCATTCCTATCTTTTCAATTAATTAGTAGATCTTATTTCAAACCTTCATTTTCCTCACTCATACAAAATATTTAAGTATGATTCTTTAGATTTTATGGAACAGAACACTGACTATGAGTGTAGATACACTGATGTTTATATATTAGGATTAGTAATTGTTGGCATGATCTTCATGTGTGTTTGGAAATAAACTAAAATTTCAGGTTTACAAAACATGGACCACATTTTTAACAATGAAGCTGTTTTCTCCATTCTGTATTGCTTCTGTTGCCCTTAAGATATTGGGGTGAAGAAATAAAGTAAATTCCATCAGCTAAAAATAACAAAGATAACAGAAACACATAAATCAAGTATAAATAATAGCAGCAAGAGTGAACTGAGGATTTAAAACAATAGTTTGTCTCTAACAGCAAGAAGGAATAAAAACAGAGCAATGAAATATCCTTAAATGGTTTTGCATAATTATTACTCTTTAAGTCAGTTGATCTTTAAATATTGGAAAGCTTTCACACACACATGCATGGCATATTTTTTGAGAATCACAGCGATATCTTTGTATATAAATTGAAGTAAATTAGAATGTATATTTCAAGTCTTAGAGATTGTCATACCAGGCCATAACAACAAAATAGTTATTTCATCAATTAACAAATTGAGGTGCAAATGGTTGAATATTGTTGTTAGGCTTAATCCTAACATGTGATTTCCAGTACTGCAGTGGTTAAAGACAGTTTAACCTTTGTTTGCTTGTTTGTTTTATTCAGGTTTACAATAATGAAGGTGCACCGTTCTTGTTTATGTTTCCAGAAATACAGTTAAGTTAAAAAGCCTCATGAGCATCAAAATAAGAGGCTCTTTTAATGAAAAATTTTATGCTTTACAAGACTTTAAAACTTCACATATAAAGTATTTGTAACACTGAAGTCTTTAAGTTGTGCTTAGTAAAGCATTAATTGGCATATCCTAATTGAGCAGTTACAAATGTGTTGCTGTGACACTCAAAGCGTTTATATGCTGGGAGTGAACCTGGGTTGTTGTGGTTTGACTTTTTTCTTTTTCTTTTTTTTTTTAAACTCATTTTCCAGTGGACTGAATATATTAGTGATGAATGTGCTGTGAAACTAACTGTTTGTTTCCATGCTGGAAAAGTTTCATGGCTCCAGCAATTGCTAGCCATTTTACCACACAGCATCCATCATTTTGTCAAAGTTTTAATGTTTTGTAGTGAACCACCTAGGAAAGAAAGGCGGAGAAAAGAATGACAAAACAGCCCAATTCTTTCATTCCATGCCAAAAAACTGACTGAAGTTTATCCCTGTTTGCCCTTGGAACAATTACTGTGACATTTTCCTGAATGCCATACTAAATTTGATTGTCAGTTATTGAAATGTATGTTTAAATCAGCAGTGATGCAACTCCAAATGCTTTTTTCATTAATGTCATTGAAGCCTTAACCCACTACCTTTGACACATAACAGAATTAGAAAGCCTTTTGGACCATTTGGCTGAAGTTGTGCCCTCACTACAATATCTCAGTTTGCTTGGAAACATTGCTTGCCCAAATGAACTGGTCTGCAAAGAAAAGGATGAAGACGACTACCAGAGATACAGGTTAGTGTTTTCGTTTGTAGATGTGATAAGGCGCGAAAGTTTTTGTTTTACTACTGGAAAAATACTAACCTACAGTCAACCCAGAGTCTCAAACAAGCACCTACTCTATTCTGAAAGCATTGTAATGTTCTGCCATGAAGCACGTGGGAATTTGAGTGGCCCCCATTTTGGTGAGATCATACTCAGGAACCCTGTTTCAGGAGACATTTCAGTGCTGTACAGCACATGTCTGAGTCGAGCAGGTGTGCACAGGATTTCCTGAATGTGAGTATTCGTATGCCCCTACTCAAGGCACTTCCTTCTTTAAGGCCAAGATAAGGTAAGGTTTGCATACAATAAGGGTGAAAGGCAATAAAAAAAAGAAAAAAATCACTCCACTGAGCCAGTTGCCTTGTCTTCTGCTCAGGTTTGATATGGTGCTACTTTGCTTCTGCTGTAGTTATCAAGCCACTATTAACACAGAATAAATGACTCCTCCTATATTGTGCTGCTTCACTCAGAGCAGTTACATTCTAATGAAAAAACCCCAAACTGTCTTTAAACTAGCTTTATAAGGTAATGTCAGTGAGCTAGATTACACAAAAGGTCATCTGAAATTTAATATGGAGACTTGATAAAATGTTATAAGTCCAACTGAAATGTTGCTAAAAGTTGTAAGGATTATATAAAAAAACCCCCAGAAATACTCATAACTGATGATGGTTATGAATATGGATCCATAACTTATGGAATGTCTGCTAAGTGATGTAATTTTCAGAGCTACAACCTTAAGACAGGTGAGACATTGATTATGCAGGAATGAAGAGACATTAGATGTATTTTTCCTTGCTACCACCTGAGGCCTTATTTCAGTCCTTGTGTGCTGGCACTTTTCACATTGGCTCCAAAGAGCATTTGGAGGCAATTCACAGCCAGGCAGTTCTGGTCACCCTGCCTTGCAGAGCCTGAGCTTGCTTTTTGTTAGCATCATCCACAGCATTCAGAGCTATATAATAAACTCTGATCTTATCTTCAGGTAATCCAGTCTGTGCTCTAGGAGTTCAGATAAAACAATACAAAGTTGCAGAGACTAAAAGCAGTTTTATGGGGAATTTATGGGCTTGAATTTGTTGCATTCAGAAATGGTGAAGGTTAAGCAGTAGCTCTACTGTCCCAGATGTGCACATATACTTTTTAGTTTGTTTCAAATTTTTGAGGAGGCTTTCTAGATTGTCACACTTTCACCTTTTAATGATTCCACTTTTGAATCCAGCTTATCGTTTTTGTTTTCATGCAGTAGAGCAGCCTAGGTTTAATAAAATATTTTCCCATTGCTTTCACACTTAAGTGGAAGGTATGCCTACTATCCAGCTTACAAGACTATAATAGTGCTGTCTCTATGTAAATTTATGTGGCATGTGCTCTAGAAAATTGCTTAAAAAATGAATGATATTTCTACAGTTTACTGTTTTTCACTTTAAGTATGTTTTCTGACAATATGTCTCCTATTAATCATTTAAGCAAAAGTAGTATGTTAAAGGAGCCATTCAAAGGCAAGAATCCATGGTTCATTTAGTGCTCTCTGAAAAAATTCCTTATTGATTGACATCCTCTGTGGTTATGTGATGTAATATTTATAATATGTCACAGAGCCATACATCAAAACAAGCACGTCCCTTGTTTCATTTCAATGCAAAAATGTTGATTTCAGAGAGGTCAAAGTAGTTTCAGGTCACATCGTGGTAAACCACGGTGTCCAAGTGTGAAAGGATTCTATTTATATATTTGCTGGAAACTGCAACATTGCTTCCATGTTATTTCCTCTCAATTTTTCAAAACCCTGGATGTTTTTTTCCATATAAACTAGGTTGATTGAAGTACTTTTAAGCAAGAAGAATGGGCTTCTAATTAGTTGAATGATTTATGGTTCTGCTGCTATAATGAAAGTTTCCTGATCCCTTTCCATTATTTTTTGTTGCATTATATGAAATGTATTTGCTAGACAGCATTAGATTCAAAACCCAAAACCATGGATCAATCAATTGATCTATTTGCCTATCTTTAGGGGAATATATATCACCTACATGATGGAACTGATTACAAGTACTCTTCTGATTTCACTCTGAGTAGCTAATCCAGAGTTTTTAATACGCATTCTGAAGCATCTTGAACACAACTTTTGTCTTCCAGTTTTAGCATTTTTTAATGGTTTGAAATAGCTTTTTTTCCCTAAGATTATTTTTTTAGAAATTTATCAGAAACCATCAAAAGATTACATTCATGTGAAGTTGAATTATGTAAAAACTTGAATTATGAAAACATTGTGCTTCTCCATAACTACAACTAGCTTTGTTTTGTTCTGAATGGGAACTTTTTTTTTGTAGTTGTTTTGCAGTGACCATTGGTACCAGAGCTTCATTTTTCATTGAACTTTAATTTTGTTCCTACTGAGTTCAATTAGAGTTCAGGCTATTTAATTCCTCAACCAGAAAGAGAAAGGTGCTAGAAATCAAAGCTTTACTTAATCTTCTAATTCCAACAAACTGAAAAGATCTGTTAACCCCTCAAAATCTTAATGTTAAAAAATGTGGAAAATAATTTTTTTAAAAATTCAAGGTCCAGTAATTCACAATGATCATAAAAACAGAGGTTAAAAGTAATATTATTTACTTTAAAAATTATTAGATTTTATCCAAAATACTTGAAAAATACACAAAAGTATGCTTTTGGTCAAGAAATGATGATCTATTTCTTCAGGTGATCCACTGGTGTACCATTTCTATCCTTTTATTACTAGGTCTCTCTTATAGTCTTACATTAAAACTACATATTGTGCTGAAATATTATTGTTGTTTTTTTCTCAAAGTAGTTATTTTTTGTCTAAGAACTATAGCAACTTTTGAATCAGATTTTTTTAGGGAAGAAGAAAAGTTTTTTATGCCATCCCTGCTATTCCTTCTTATATTTAAAATGTGTAGGAGAAAAAATTGATGAAAAAATCTCTGGGTTATTGGAATTTTTGCTTGGACAAAAAAATGAAAATGGGAAGTTCCCTTCTGTGATATTTTTATAAGCAAACCTGTTGGGTTCATTTTAAAGACTCATGGTTTTTTTCCATCCTTGTTTTCATGGCTTTAGTTTCTTACTATTAAGAATAATCTTTAAGTTCTCTTTGTCTTATTTTTGAAGCTTTCTATATTTGGATTAATATTTTGCAAAGGTATATTTTGGTGGTGAGGGCAAGGGAAAGCAGAATATCTAATATGTAATGGTGATAGGAAAATTTAAAAGCTTTTGGCTGCAATAGGAAGCAAGAAACACAGAAAAATAGATTGCAAAGCAGAGTCCTCTAAAATAACCTAGTCTCCAATCTCTGCTTTGAAGATTGCAGGAAAACAAAGGTCATGACCCAGAGATCAAAGCAGCAGAAGTCAACACAGTAATTGCAGGTTGCTTCTGTTGTACTCACAGTTGGTCAGTCCTGTGGGTGCATTGTTTGCAGAGAAAGCTTCAAACGTGGTGCTAGTGAACTGTGAAAAATCATCTGGGTCACAATGTATTACAAAGCATTTGTGAATTCTGCAGGTGACCTCACCTATTTTCATTAAAGCCATATGATTGTGAAGAATTCATGCCATGTGTGAAGTTTTCAGTGCTTTTTCATTCTTCTCTGCTCCTTATTGACATTTCCTGGAATGATGCATTCATTAAATGCTGTTGACATGGAAACAAGGGCAAGTGGAAACAAATGCTGGAGTTTATTTTAAATTAGCTTAAAAGTACATGTACTAGATATGCTATCTTTGGCTGGGGGAGCAAATGATGATAACCTTATGAAGTCCTCTTAAGATATAACAGCAAGAAAGGAAGTGCATGTGTTTTGGATGGATTAACTTTTCAAGCTAAAACAGCTATTCCCATCCCACAGTTTTGATTGTGAGAAATTATGGGTCTTCTAGCATTTTCAGTGTTCCTGCAGTTTCATTTTGTTGTATTGTGGTTTTGTTTTATTTATTTTTTTAATTGCTACAGGATTTGCTTTTCTATTTTAAATAGTCTTGTATTTGGACGATGATAATATAAATATATATATTCATTAAGTAGTAGCAGACTAGAAGTCCTCACTCTGTAATGAAAATAATGTTAATATATAATGATGAGTACCAGTGAACTTACTGTTGAGGCTCTCTTTAAGCAGGAGGGATTGAAGCCTGTGGTCATTCTTTGTATGTTCTTTATGAACTTAATTAGATGATTAGGATATTCCCTTACATCTGTATAATCTACGAACCTGTGCTGCTTCAGTGTTTGAATGAAGCCTTGTCATCCCAGCAGTACCTGGAAGGAAAAGTGTGCTTTAAAGACATCAAATGGCCACACAAGTTCCATCTGAGAATAGCCACTGCAAGGGCTCATGAGCAAGGACAATTACCATGCTTTTGTTCAGCCAAATAAATTGAAGTCCATAATACCCAATTTGTCTGTACTAACACAGTAAATTGAGGCAAAACTATAATTACTGTTACATATGTAGAGAAAGATTTTTCTAATTCACAGAGTTTGCTACACTGGAGAAGAGCAGAGTGTGTTAAACTATTGGGAAGTGGTGTGGATTTCTGCATGACTTGCAAGCCCCTCAGAATTACATGGTCATCACCAAACAGTGCCAAGGCTGCTCAGGGTCTCATGTATCCTCTAACAACCCTCATGCCAACATCCTGCCCTCTCTTCTGGAAGATGCTGGTTTAAGTTTATGACCTGTCTTCCTTATCTGTGTATTTAACAAATGCTTTTGTTAGAGAGGAAATTCTGTAGCCAGCTATATGCTGTTTTGGGGGTAGAAAGGTAAATTTTTTGGGAGCGCAGAAGAAACAATCACAGAACATAGTATTTATGACAGTAGTTCACTGTCGTAAGCATGTTTCAATTCTTCTGATTTCTTTTTTTTGTCTTTCCCTGTTTAAATGCTGATCTAACTTAGTTGACTTCAGATTACTTATTTTTTTCTCGTTTATAATAATGTAACTGAGAGCATAATCAGTCCTTCAAAGTTTGAAGTAGGCATATTATTTATGTTTTGTGATTGTTAAGGAAATATAATAGCACAGAAAACAGAAAAATGAAAGTAAACACTTTCTGAAACAGAGCCGGTATGATACAGGTAGAGTTGGATACCTCTGCATTCTTGTGGACAGATATTTCTCAATTTTTCACAGCAGTTTTTTTTTTTTAATTAAATATTGATGCATATAGTACAGTTTTATGTTCCAGTTTTTGTTAATTACAGTACAAACTGGAATACTATACAGAATCTAGTTCTCACAATAGTATTTGACTAAAGATTCAGCAGAAGGGTTTGCAAATATGCCTTTTTTCCAATATCCTGGCAAGTCTGTATGAAAAGTCTTAAAATTATATTTATTGCATGCAGCCCATAGAAAATTGGTAAATGAATTTTTAATCTTTATTGTAATTTTTACTAAACTAAGGTGTAAATAACATTAAATTTTATATTCTGTAGTGGTTTTCCATACCTGAGTGGTCCTGTTGGTATGATGAACAGCTGTTATGAGCTTCTCATGAGACTGATGGCACCCATGCCAAAAGGCAAAGGGGGAGATGATTCTGAACAAAAGAAAGTGCAACTTCACTTAAATAAATAATTTCTTTAATCCATTAGGAATTAGATGATCAGTTTACAGGCAATGATAAGTGGATATGTAAGCACCTTCCTGGTATGTCTAGTTTTTACTTTTCTCTCTTTGAATCTCACTTTTATCCTCATCACTGAAGATAATAACCTTTTTTCACATCCCAACAAAGGTGTGAAAACCCAGTAACCGCTGTTTCAGAACACATGGAGCAGGGCTAAGTTTTAAAATTATTAAGAAAAAGAAGGGGGGAGGGGGAATAGGAAGACCCTGCCCCCCCAACTTCCAATCTAAATAAACCTTTGTAAACTAAATGTGGAATTGAGTAGATGGATCTTTCTTCATTAACCAGTATGCTTTTAACTAGTGATTTTACAAGTCTGAAACAGGTGCAATGTGTCATGCAATTTATGGGTCCCAGTGCCTGCCATAAAGTATTTTATGATGGCTGTGTTCTGTGTTATTAGTAGCTGTCTTTTTCTGCAGCCATTGGTGTTTGATAATAGTCTTAAAACACCCAAAATTACTTACCTGCAAGCAACATTCCATAGTCCCTGTTGACAGTTTGAATAAGTTTAGTGCCCTTTTGTTGTACTTTACCTTCAAAACAAACTGATTGAACCATCAATAGCTCCTGAGAGCTGACAGAGGCATGTCATCTGCTCTAACCCTCTGATAGTAGGTTATCTGTGGGAGTTAACCTCCCTGCATTGTTAACCGAGATGTTTTATGTACTATGCAACTTTAGGATACTGCTGTGATAACCTTAGTAACTAAGTCATACATCACAGTAAAGAGATTTTGTGCAACAAATAACCCTGGATTAAATTTACAAGGGTTGAATTGATATTGTAGAGTGTTCATTCCCAGGCTTTGGTAATCCTTTCCTGTATTTTTTATGGCAAACTTGTGTTACATTTAGATTGAAGCTGCATCTTCATATTTCTAGCTAAAATAAATCCAGGAAGCTTGCTATTTTTCCTCAGCCATTTAATATGAATGCATTGCATTATTATCAAATAGCATAGTTACCTTTTATCCCACATTTTGTAAAAAGAATATTAATAAATGAGATTCCATTTTTAATCACCTTTTAAAATAATTAATTGCACCTATACCCTCCTTCTACCAGTGGGATAATATTTATGGCACCTGCTTTGTAATATTTGCTCTGCTTAAGGAGTGCAAGTTTGAAAATAAGAACCAACCCCAAGCTGTGACTTGTGGAGTAGTTTGCTGTTTCATTTGTGTGGGTAGGGTTTTTTGGTTTTGTTTCTGGAATTGACAAGTACTAGTGCTAATTCTGTTTTTTGAAATGCAGTCAGGATGGCTTAAAAATACAAAAATACATTTGTATCAAGGAATGCTATTATAATTTTAAGCTCTTTTGAAATGATTGAGAGACTGACATTAGGGCTGTGATCCAAAGTCAGCATAGATGACAGTGCTGTCTTATTCTGTTGTCATTTTTGTTGCAGCCTGCTTTTCAATGGCATATTTCATTCCATCATTAAACATTTGCTGATTTTCTAATACCTATGTTTTCTTCACCTGAATATTCATCTTTTCTCACCCTACACTTAGTGGGTGTCTTTACTCATTTTTAGCTTCACTCTTCTTCACTCTTGACATATTGTTTCCTTCTGTACATGTCTTCATTTGAAAGAATCTGTTGTCATCAGAGCTTTTCTGCCAGTAATGCAAGATGGATAGCTTCTCCTCCAGTGAAAGATAAGGGCCAGCAAAATGCCAGGGAGGACTGGAAGGGCAGCCAGGAAAGCTGGAATGAGTCTGAGAATGTGTCTGTCTCACAGGCCTGTAGCTGTTGTTTAAGAAAATGGTCTTAGGAGGTGTTCTGTTTTGTGAAGTGACTCTTTTTCTTCTCCTGGTATAATTGAGAGCCATAGATTGAAGATTCACATTTAAATTGTCTGAGCATTTCAGAACTGAGTACTGTCAGTTAAATTGTTAACAATTTATGAAGGTGTTGCTTCAGAGGAATGGTGTACTTGATGGAAAGCTTTATTTGCACCATTAAATTTTGCTTGGTTTTAGAAGTAATTTTCACACGTTTATCTGGTTTTGACAACAGTATCATAAGATAAACTTTCACCTTTTGAAACATTGGGGTTTTTTGTGTTGCTTTGTTTTTTTTCCAAAATGTTATGCAGAGTTTTCAATTTCTTTAATTTCTTCCTCCCAGCGCCAGAGGGGATCAGTATGAGGTGCAGCTCTCTGACTGACTTGGGGTTTATGCAGAGCAGCTAAGCTGGGGAGCATTATCATCACCTTTCTACCCCCTGCCAGGAAAAGTCTGATATTGCCCTCACTTTGCAGTGTCTGCTTCACATTTGGTTGACTAAATGCAAATGATTTGTGCTTGAGGTGATTAGATATTTGGATTTGCCATGGTTGTGCCTTGCTTTGGTTTTGCTCTGCCGTGTTCTCTCCCTCCACAAGGGAGAAGCCAGTAGTCTTTTTCTGAGTCTACAAAGTTGCTATCCTTCTAGTAGAAATGATAAATAGAATATAGTACTGATGAATCCTAATAAGAACTTGGAATTCTTAAAATATATTTCCCACAAATAGTCTCTCCATGTGTGCTTCTGCACTTAATCCTGGGCTGGAATCTGTATTCTGTAAGGCCACCTTGTCTCTCTGGTGGGACCAAATTCAAATTCTCCTTCCAAATGCTGATCATTGTGTTTTTAGGAAAATAAAATAAAAAAAACCAAAGAAGTGCTTGCAAATGGGAAGAGTTTTTGCAGAGAAGTTGGCTGGCAGTTTCTCATATCTCAGATTGATTTTCTCCCACAGTGTGGGTTGGAATCTTTGGTATCATTTAAAGTTCCTTTTCCCAAACAGGCAATGCAAAACAATTTCAAAGTTACTCTGTTTCTTGGTATGCTTTATACCTCACTAATATACAGAGAGAACAGACACGTCTGTGGTGATTATTGTGTTTGATCCACCAGTATTCAATGCTTTTGGCTCCATTTGAGAGAATAAAGTAAGTGTTATAACTTTGCACATAAAGTACATTGCATGAAAAAGGTGAATACAGAGAGGAGACAAAGGCTGTTGTTATTTTTGGCTGTCATTTTTTAGTCGTTGAGTCTGTGAGTATGTCTTTGTGCGTTACTGGATTTTAACTGTGTGTATCTTGATGTCTGTCAGATATTTTGTCCTGCACAAATTGACAAACCTGAAATTTCTCGATACTCGGAAAGTAACCAGGAGGGAGAGAGAGGAAGCCTTGATAAGAGGTGCCTTCATGAAAGTGGTTAAGCCCAAGGATGCGAAGGTAGGAGTGTAAATGAAAGTGGAAACAATAATATGATTCATTAACACTATTTTTAAATAACTCTAGGAGCCTGGCTACATCTTTTGCTAAGGTAAAAAAGAGGTGAAACCTTTCAAATGATAAATGTGGTCAAATGGGGGACAAAAGTCTTAGTAATTTTTCTGTGTTATAATGTAGAAATTTACAGGTACTTTTCTGTAGGGCTGTGGCCATGTTATCAAATTTCTGGTTTCAACCTCTGTTTCACATAGCAAAGTATGTGTCACTGAGCTTAAAAGAATATTTTTACACTGTCCAAGGCAACGTAACAACTGTGTGATATACTTTTGTGAAAGAATGCAATTTTTCTTTGACAAATTGTCCCCTGCCTTGTTAGTTAAACTTCTGTTGCAGAACTCACACCTATAGTGTTTACTGGCTTTTATAAACTAGCTGATTCTAATTTTGTATGATGTTACTTAATGTGATGTCCTGCTAATAAACATTGACAGCATCAGTGAGGCAGTTTCAGTAATCTGAGCATTTCATACAGCTTCATGCCCAACAACTCTGAGCATCCTGCTGAAGCAATCAGAATGAGGATGGGAATTCTCCACTTTGCCTTCTTTTTCCATTGTTGATCAGTGCTTGATAACAGCAATCTGTGGTGTGCTCAGAGTGCTTTAGTATTGCAGATCTTTCTTGAAACTCTGCTCAAGGGTTCAGTCTACTTGCTTTCTATTTGCTGCTTTTTCTCTAAAGTGTACCATCAATAATTTATTGCAGATTTCCAATAATGCTGAATAATAATGTGGTTATGGAAATGCACTGTTTGGTAGCATAACATTGTTGCTGGATAAATGCATTATCGTGAGTACAATTGCAGTGTACTACAAATTAATTCAGACTGATTAATATATAACTACTAAAATGTTAACAGTTCTGATACAAACATTGCTTTGATATATTGTTTACCACTGCCTTTAGTCATTTCAGCTTCATATATGTAGTGAATGGAATAAGTTATTTTTAAGCTGTAGTAGAGATCCTATTCACAGCAAACCACCTTTGAATCTAGCCAAATGCAACAGCTGAATTGTGTTAGGTATAGCATATGTATGTCATCTTTTACAATTCTTCTTGTCTAATCAGATTTTGGATCTGGTGAAGTTTTTTAAAAATTTATCTAACAGTTAGATCTTTCATTTAAGAGTCTACTCTGTGAATTGCATCCAACTTGATAGTGTAAGAGAAAAAAAGTGTCTCTCAAATTTGAAGTTACTTTTCTGGATTAAACCTCTTTTTAAGTCAATAGCTAAGGGTAAATTACTTAACAAATTTAGGGATAACATCTTTACCTTTTATATCTACAATTGAACCTTTTGTATAGTTTTGAATTATTTACCCACTAAGTCTTATGATAAACCATACATTTATTTCAGAAAATTTGCAGAAGGCTCCAATTTACTGTTGTTATTGTCATACTAAAGAGTTTTTTTCTTCTTTATAAATGGTACAGTACAAATTACTGATGGTAAAATCATTGTAAATTATTTTTATGGCATGAATTAATGCTTCTTAAGGTGCCATGAAATTACCCTCATCATACATTATTATATACATATCACAGAAGTGGCTAATTTAAAATAAATATTAAATTTGATGCAGATATTGTAAAGCGCTCCAAATTGTTTAGAGTTTGTGCTTATTTCCCAGGATATTCATGCTTACAGTACACATGCATGCAAACTCTTTCTCTGTCTGAGAAGACTCATAGAATTTTCTCTGCATATATGCTTTGAAATGCAGCTAAGTACAGCTATTGACAGCTCTGCTTGAAGACCACAGCCAGCAGCACTCCTCCATAAATCACACAGATGATGTGCACAATAACTGTACTTTTGAGTTCTGTCATGTGTTATACATTGCATACATAATGGGTTTTTATTCTCTAGCCTTCCTATTTTCTGGATCTTGTGTTCTCTGTTCATCAGCTCCACTCCCACATAGCTGTCAATATTTTTGACCAGCTTCAGCCAGATTTAGCAGGCAGGTACTGGTAATATAGTTTAAGCTTTCTGAAACTAGTTAGAGATAACACCTTGATCCAAACTGCAGCATATCCAGTATTGGTCATCAGAAAAACTTAATAAATTGACCTAGTGATATATATAGACCTTGATGATAATGACTTCCCAATAATGGGGTTTTCTTTTCCTTTCACCTAAGGCAGCAGGCACTGTGTCAGCCTGTGTTTACCAGGAAAGGAGATGAAGTGATTAGTATTTATGTTGGTAGATGCCACATTAAAATCTTCTGCCAGGTTTAGTAACAACAGTGGGCCTTTCAGACCTGCTTTTTCAGGAAAAAAACCCTAAAAACAACAAACCAACAAAAATTCCTAACTTATGTGGCTTTTTTCCCTCCATTATGATAAGCAGGAGATGGTGTGGCTTATTCAGCATAAAAGGCAGACTGATGATCTAAAGGGGCTGTGATGTGGGGAGTTGTTTTCATTTTAGTCTTGACATGAAATACTTGGGAGAGCAAAATACCCCACCAAGAAAAAAATACACAAAATGAGAATGAAAGCAAGAAATTTCCATCTGACTAGCTTGTGTTTACTCAAATGCGAAAGTATCTAGCAATCACCAGTCATCACTAAGTCATAAATATTTTATTTTGTATATTTTTTTAACTTTCATTATTCCCTATTTTATTTAACAGAACACTACACTTTCTTGTGCTTTGCTTCATTTCATCTTTTGTTGGAAATGCATCTGTTTTTGATATGACTGTCTTAAGGAAAGATACAGTCATTTATTAGAAAACAGTTTAATGTTACAATGCAGTATTCCTTCTCACTATGTAGGTGAGCTAAACTTCATTATTCTGTTATGTTTATGTTTTCTTTTGTCAAAATATTGAACATTGTATCATGCCTGCTTTTAATAAAGACTGGGGAAGTCTGGCTGGGTAAGAGGCATTGAGCCAGATGAGGAAGCCTTGTTTAATGACCAGAGCATGACCTCATTTCACTGGCATAAGTGTAGCTCAAAGTGGAAGATGCCTGTCCAGTGTGAAGTGTGTTTCTGGGCATGACAGCATTTCACATCAGAAAGACAGCTCAAGAATACGACAGTCAAAATTGCTTAATTGTGTCCCGGCTTTGTAATTATTCATCTGTGCTTCTACAAAGAGTAGAGTTGTCATCTCTTGACATAATTATTTAAAACTGTACCCCTCTTTGGTTTATAGGTATATGAATTGTGCTTCCAACTGTTTCATTTTTCAAACTTAGGGATGCAAAGCAAATGTGATTTGAGAAAATATGTTAAGACTACACATTTTTACACTGCATATGATATAAATAAAATGAAATTACGGTGTATTAAAGTACGTAAATTCATATTTTAAATGTCTGTATTCATGATCATTTAATCTACATGATAAAATGTGGATATATCCATTTAAGTGTGTTGCTATGAATAGATACACACTGTCATAAGTCTCTTTAAATATAAACTTAATTATTTAATACCGGGTCAGTCTGCTTGCTTTTAGCAAATACAAGTATTTCCCAATATTTCTCAACCCCTTTCCCTTACTGCGTTTTTAAGGTTAACATTTTCATCTGTTTTAGATTTGGTGGTGAAAAAAAGCAGATGGTATTTGTTCACCAGTAACAGTTTTATAGTTTATTGGGCCAAATCCTTGGAAGGTATCCTTAGTTATACTTCCAAGTAACAACCGTAGTATTAAATGGAGTTGTTCTGCTTCCTTGCAGCTTTACAAAAGCATCTTGTCCACTGGCTGTAAGGGAACTCTGTACAACAAATATAAGGCACGGTATATGTGGTTTGAATTTTTCAATATTTTTTCACTCTCAGATGCATTGTTTTCATCTCAAGTTATAATTATGAAACCTGACATAGCATTTGTTCTCTAAGGAACTAAGATGGAGACACTGAAGCAGAAAGTCAAGTCAAGTATCTGCATTCCATATAGTAAATGTCTGTGATTCATGTCCACAGTGTTACTTGAAGGGTAGAAGGAGCTTATTTATTATGATAGGAAGAGTAAATATTTAGGCAGTCCCATTAAAGAAATAAGGTGAGATAAAATATGCAGTGTTGCTTTCACATCATTGGCAGTATTCTTGTGTTTAGGCTCACAGGAAAAGCTCTTTATCTAAGTGAGCAGTGCTGATATATGCTTCTATTAAAATCAGATGAGGCATAAGGAATGATTTTAGTAATTTTTGTCCCAAACTATTTAACAAGAATCATACTTTTCTTGAATAGATGTGTTCTACCTGCTTCCATGAATATAGGCAATAAATTTTTGGCAATATATCTCATGGACCTTTTTACACTCCTCCCCCAGATAGGAAAATGAGGCTGGTTTTAAAAAGTAAATAAAAGGAGACAGATAAAACTTTGGAGAACAGCTACATTGCTCACAATCTTTTCCTTTTTACCATTGCCACTGTGTAGAGATCTTGATGTATGTAATTAGAGCATTTGAAGAACATGTAAACAGTAAAGAGCTTCTAAAGTGTAAAGAATCATTGTGTCAGTGAACTGCTAGCTCATAAGATACCTCTTTGAGAGAGCTTCCACATAACAGGGTCCTTTATTGTCAGATGTCATCATTTCACACACCAAGACAAGGACATGAACTTAAGAGTCCAATCTAGACTGTGATGTAGTAAATGATATTTACTTTAAGGACATTGTAGCAGTCATGCATTCATCCATTTTACTCTTGGAAAGTTTAGCTATTTTAAGCAGAATTCCATAACATGTTTGGTTCATAACCTGCTGTAATTCCAGCTGTCAAGAGGGAAGAATAGACAAGTGTGGGTCATATGTGTATTAGGATAGGGAGAAAGACTCTTCTTCAGTGTTGGTTCTTTCATTGATATTTCTTATAAAGCATCCTCATATGTTCTTTGGGCAGGGATTATGTGGATTACATTTCACTGTATTAAAAATAGAGAAGGAAGAAGGTGATGCCTCTTTCCTAAAATTCTTCCCTTAAAAAGAAGTATATGATTGTCATGAAGTCATTTCAGCCATTAATGCTCCCAATGCATTTTTCAGATATGAAGGGGTGTTATTGCTGGAGCTCTGGCCTCAGCCCAGGTCAGGTGATTGCATTGTGCCTCTGTGGATTTCTCTACAGTCTCCATGTGCTAAGGCATCCTTCTCCACCTTCTGCCCTCACCTCTTCTGTAATGTTGCAGTGTGCCAGTTAACCAGCTGCTACTTTGCACCTGAAATGTGTGTATCTTTCAGTAATAGTGAGCAAATGATCCCTTTGTAAGACTTAAAATATGTAAAGCACTTGAAAATTCTCTGATGAATGGCAAAAGGCACTGTATGTAATTAATGCCTCCACTGAATTGAAGAAATTATTGTGACAACTTGTTTATTACCTCTGGGTTTGGTTTTGGTTTGGGTTTTTTTTTGTTGGTTTTTTTCTGTTTGTTTGTTTGTTTTGGTTTTTTTTTTTAATTTTCATTTGTGGTTTCAGATATATGGAAGCTTCAATAATTAGATGCTGGCTTTTGTGTTATCTATTCAATCTATTCAATAAAATGCCATTCAGCAGAATGTAACACCGTGATATCTGACAGTAGGATCACGATTGTCTTAGATTCTTAGTGGATCAATATGGCTAGAGTTTTATATATTTTTGAAGGATTTTTTTCTTTTGAAAATAGAAACACTGCTGGAGCAGAGCTTCTTGTAATTCCTCTTTTCTAATACAATGGATCTCATAATCAGATGACACCACTGTTAAGCACAGGAGTTGTGCATATGTTGAATTTTGTTAGAAAAGAAAAATGCATTTAATATGGCATTGGCAAAACTCTTGGTCAGCTTTTGTCTATTCTTATGTTCCTATAAGTACTTCTGTTTTTTTTTTTTTCCTGGACCTTAAGACACAGTATGCCACATGTGCTCAGTCATTTTGGCGAGTTATTCCCATTGAAATAGTAGTAGTCTTAAGTATCATGGTTAGAATTTATGTCAATTTTTAACCATGAAACAAAGGTCCAGTTATAATTCTCTTGTCAGGAAACTGTCACTGCAATGTTTCTGGAGGAAAACATCAGTGTCAAACTATCACTACCATAGGATCTACCTGGAATTTTGCACATGTTTGTTTACAAGTTGTAAATAACTGTCATGGCTGATTTTATATTTATTGCTCGTTTTGACCATGGCTGGGTGTCCCACTGTTTCCACAGCAGGCTTGGCAGCGTGTTTGTGTGCTGGGTTAAGATAAGGCCTGGCTTGGCTGATTCACTGACCCATGAAAAGTTCCCCAGTTGTCAGAGATAAACGTGGTCACAAGGCCCACTGCCAGTGAAGACAAAGATGATTTGTTGCTGTGATCTTCTCAGGAGTGTGTCTTGCAGCAAGGAATGACTAAAGAACCATGACTTCATCACATAAAATGTGATGCAAATACATATATCATGTAACATCTTATTGTGAAATCAATGCTAGGGTTTGGCTTTTTAGTGTTGCTGTAGTCAGATGGAGTCAGAGAGGACAGGAACTAAAGGAAAGGTAAAATGAATGCACTAATATTTCTAATCACTTTGGAAACAATGCAAATGCCCCAAAATAGTAGTCTAGTTCCATTTTTGGTACTCTAAAGTATACAGCAGACCCCTAATAGGGATGATAGATAAGTATCCTACATAGGAGGTGTAAGTTTTTTTGAAGCCACCATGGGAGACCAGGCATGGAAACTGTAGAGTGGCTAAAACAGCTTTAGAAACTTGAATTTAAGCAGCTGAATCCTGCCTTTCCTGTTGTGCTAAAAGAGAGATTGTGTGCTTGAAATATTGGCAGGTCAAGAACACCCAGAGCATTACAAAAAATAATCCTTCCCTTCACTAACATCAGCCAGAGTGTGGTCCAAGAGTCAGATAGGGCTGTGATGAGGTCATCTCCTAAAAGCTCAAGCATATCAGTCATTCTCTCTTCATTAATGACTAAGAACATGACCAATTTAAAGCTCGTTTATGAGTTATTTCAGGAAAAAATATTAATAATTTGTTTTCAGAGAAGGGCTAATATTTCTTCCCTTGTCTCCACCCTTACCAGAAATGTATAGGCCAAAGGGCTATTTTGTAAGAAATCCTGAACTTTTTTACTGATGAGTTTCTAAAACTGCTCCCTTTGTCAAAGAAAAAGGATGCAGCACAGTTTCATCTGCTCCCTTAAAGTCATATTGAAGGTACAGATTCCAGTTCTGGTTCCTGAATTTTAACTGAAGCTGGTGCTAAGATTTTTAAATTTTACCCATCTTGCAGACAATGGACTTGGCATAAAATCTTTAAGATTTGGTGACTTAGGTCATGGATCTGTGTTTCAGGGGAAAATCAGGAGTTCATTGTGGGGATAAAAAACTAAAAAATATTTGTGACTGAGGACTTCTCTTTGAAGAAGTTAGTGAGATTATAAAACCTTTGCAGTAAACTGTTGCCCTGATTTATCATATTCATCCTAGAAAAATGTTGATAGGAAAACATAAAAATAGTAATTAACTCTGTAATTAGAAACGTGTCTAAAAATAAATAAGGAAAACATCAATCACACTTCAAAAATGACATCCCTTTGAATCCTGTTCTGTGGATGGTCAGTTTTAGAGGTGGGTTTTCTTGAGACTTTAGCAGACAGGGAATCTGTCCTTAAGTGATATGCATTTAATTTTCAAATATGTATATAAGTTATGCTTCAGTTGTAATGTATTAAATGTCTTTACATCAAGGAATGTAGTAAAGGCATGTGCATTGTCCCAAAGATGATTCATTTCTCTTTCAGCCTTGGTGGGGTTTGAAAACCTTAGGCATTCTTTCTTGTAAAGGAACCTGTGGGATATTTGCTTAATGATTAAATTACTGTTGCTTTTGTGATTCTAACTTAGGAGCTTGAAGCAAGAGCTTAAAAAAAAAAAAAGTCTTCAAAAGAAGGGTAAGAAAAAAGATTACAGGTTGAGCACTGCTTCTGGGGTAAAATGTATATAAGTTTTTTCTTACGTCAGTACGGCAAACTATGCTATATGGCTTATTCTGGTAAATTTCACTAGGAAATGTATAATTTGGGTTAAAATAAGGGGTAAATTCAGGACTGAGAAATTAGGACTTTTTTTTCTTCACACATTATAAGACTAAACATACAACTTTTCTCATGTAATAGTTACAAACAGTTCACTGTGTAGGCCAAATGCTCTCTAATGCAGTAAAATTAAGAAATAATATGCTTTGAAAGTGATTTATGAGTGTGGTTAAACTGCCAGATTTACAAAGAAATAGTTCAGATCTTGGGAAGCCTCAGGAGTCACGTCAAAAATGAATTTGACCATGATTTAAACTGCTACTTTTCTTACATGACATTTAATATGTGTACTTTGGAGGCCCATATGTCTTTAATAAAATAGCATTAAGTTTTAAATATGATATGAATGCAGTTAGTTTCTAAATTCATAACCTTTTCCACAACTCCAAAATGCTAACCAATAAGGGAGTCACACATGCAATAAAACATAAACCTTAGAAAATAGTTTTTTATTAGAACGGTTAGCCATTTGGCAGCTGAGTTGTAATGTAATAAATACATGCAGCCAATGTGGGTTTATCAGGCTTTGTTTACACTGTAAGCAACTGGGACCAGACAACTAATTATAACTGAGGAGCAAAGGTCATGAAAAGAATATTTCGTCCGGTGAATCTGGGCTTGCTAGGCGAACCCTATAATCCTAAGAAAAGTGATTTATTAAAAAGAAACACTAAAGCATGCTTCCCAGTTGAGTTTGTCAGAGAATATGATGTTTGTTAGAGAGTCATATACTTTAAGACTGTTCTGAACTACTAAGTGCTTCAAAAATCATGAAAATATAGACATGAAGAAAAATACACAATTTACAAAGGATTTAAATGTTCAGCAAATGGTGGCCAAAAGAGTTCAGATTTTATGAAAACAGCGAAATGGGAGTCCTGTCTATGCTGAAGTTAATAATAACAAAATAATGCTATAATATTTTAAGAGGTATTTTTGTGCAATTTGAGGTGTTCTATTAATATTGTTAAAATAATATATTTTGACATTAGTTTCTGAAATAGAATCCAACCCACAGCAAAACCAGCTTTCTAGGTAGCTGGAGCTTTTACTCAGAACAGCAAATTCAGGTTTGCTTGCTGAGCTCCTCTATTTATTCAACATGCATAAAACAATACTGCAAGCCTGTTCATGTTTTCTAGGTAGTCTGACTTTGTACAGAAGGGTATTGAAATAATGTGAGAGTTGTCAAAATACAGATTTTCTGTGTACTCTGAAGTGTGTGGGGAGGTGGGGCATAAAGTCTTGATTATGGTATACTTTTTCCTTTAAAATGTTTTCAGTAATTTGATTTCTGGTTATTGTGGCTCTAGAAAAATGACAAAAACTAAATTAAAAAAGTCTGCTTTGAGATGTATTGCAAAGTATATATTCAAATGCTAATCTCTATTCCTCCAGAATTATGGGTCCCCTAGAGCATCCAGAAAATTATTAACAGCATGTAATCCAGTTTGAATGCATCTTTACTCTGTTAGCCAAATCTTTACATAATACAAATCATTCTACCTATAAAAGCACAAATATGTTATTGTTCTCAACAGGCAATTTAATGCAGCTATAGGGAGGAGAATAAGAGAAAAGAAGATTACAAGCTGGCTGATCATGCTTTTATTTCTCTTAAATCTCTCAGCATTTCTCTGTGGTTGTACTTGTTTAAAGATTGTACACAACTGTGCTGTCTATATGATTTGGAAAGCAAATCAGCCTAAATATGAAGTTTCAATGGGTGTAGTTTTTAGGGGATTTGATACATTTATCACAAATATACATTTTACCCCAGAAGCAGTGCTGAACCTGTAATCTTTTTTCTTACAATTCTTTTGAAGACTCCAGTTTTGCTGTGGAGAGCTCAGTTATATTTGCCACCCAGTTGTGCAGCTTTAACTGTAGAGTAGCTATTAAAGTTAATTATTTTCTGGAGGATTTTCTCAAAAGGACTATTTGTGTGAATGCATACAGAAAGCATATGAATAAGGAAAAAACCCATTTTATTGAAATAATATGCAGCTATCTCCAGTCATGCTGTGGAGTCAGGATCCTGCTTCAGTGGAATTATGTAAATTTGACAAAGTTTAACTCACAATTCTTGTAAGCAGGAAGGTGGGTCCACTCTGGCATGTGTGTGCAAATTGTAGATTTTTATTGTCACATTCTGCTGTATTACTCCTTGTATTATTTTGCCCCCTCACACTGGCTTGTGACTCTCACGATAAAGTTTTGCATCTATGTGGTAATAATTCTTTTGCTCTCTTGTGTTGTTCTGTTTTCCACTAAGCATGTGTCATTATGTTATGCATCTACTACCTAATCACCAATGATTGGAAATTTATGTAAAATGTTTAGATATGAGTAAGCAGTCAGCCTATTATTATTATAAATTGCATACAGGTAATAAATGACATAAATGTTGGCTTTAAACTGAAAGGTGAAGGCACTAACACAAGAGAAATCTGTCTAGCAAGAAAAATGGAGTAGGAGAGGCAGTGAATGTTCCTATTCTACCTGTTTTCATCGAGCATGAACTGGAAGAAACTGTACATAATTCAGTAGAAAAAAAATATGATTTCTGAGTTTGAAATAGGGCGTCACCTGCATGTTTTGCAGCTAGCTACAGGTCTAGTCCTTTGGGTTGTTGAACATAAAGCATAAAATCTATTTGCTGCTGAGTCTTAGAGCTGCTCTTGGAGAACTTCCTTGCTTTGCATGCATTTTGGCAGGAATTTTATACTTTCTTTCATATTGCATATTGTTCAAGAGAAGTCTAACAGGTCACAATAGTAATCCAATGCCCCAGGACTGCTCAGATTTTTAACTATCTTGCTTTTGTATAATACCTCCCAGCTTTTTCCCTTCCTCTTATGTGATAATTTTTCATATCTTTATGGTCTGAGTAAGACTCTACAGGGCTATTTCTTCTAAATAACAGGTCTAAGATGATGTGTGCCATTTTGAAAGATGGAAAGCTCTAATAGTCTAGGCAAAAGCACTGTGTGTGTGACACCAAATTTTTCTTTCACATGGAGAAAACCTTTGAATTCACTTTTATGTCTGTTGAGGAGGCTCTGAAGGAGCAGTCTGTGGTGTGAGCATAGAAACAAATGTAGATCCGTGCCATTTCAAATGGTCATTCCAACACTGAAATGTCTGCATATGTTGTTCTGGTTTCAAAACAAGCAAACAATCATTCTCTAAATATAAACAAGTGCTGCACTGGCAAGATTTTCAGCAGCAGCTATGCAGGTAATAACCTGAAAGGCAAACTTTGGGTTTTATTGTTTATCTCTGATGGTAGAGAACTTGTACAGGGTGAGGAAATAATTCATATTGTTAGTAGAAAAATGTCTTTAAATTGAGATCATGTGCTAAGCCAGTATGGTGCATGGTTTCTCAGAAAACAACACACCTAACTTTCTGGGAAGCCTTGCTGCAAGGCCATTGGCAGTTGCAAAGTAAGGAAAGAAAAAAAAAATAGAATGAATTTTATTTTCCTGATTTATTTTTGAACATGAAACTAGGTATGTTATTTTTCATAACAACTTTTTGATTTAAAGGCAATAGCAACATAGCTTTTTGGGTCTTTTTCTGCCCCATATGTTTACCAATTTCTCTGGAGAGAACTTCTGAAGACTTGTTGTTTATGTGAAGTGCTCTTTTGCTGCGCTCTTTCCTCCACCTCCCTGCAAGCAGGAATGAATAGATATGTTGTTGGTAGAGAACTTACTTGCTTTGTCCTCTTGAGGTCATATTTTGGCAAGCAGGAAGTCTATTTTTTGATTTGATAAACCTCTAGTGGAATATGGTTTGGCTTGTAAAACTGCTGTACACAGAGCCAATGGTTGTCTTGTCCTTTATAGCCTGGTCTTCCACCTTCTGCCCAGAATTCAGGGGAAACCAACGAGCCCTGGCTGAGGCAGTGTCATATGAGAACTGCTGAAAATTTATGGAGCTCTAATTAAACCTCAAATGCACTAATTCAAGCCCTATAAATCTTGTGTAATATTGGTGCAGCTAAGTTAACACGAGGGCTGATGTGGTCTGGGAGAGCAAGGCAGATGCCTGGTATTCTCTGCAGTTTTGCAGCTGGGAAGCAGTTATGTTGCAACCTAGCTGTCCAGTGATCCCAAAGATAGTTCATAGATATTAATTTAAAGTTGACTTTCAGTCAGGGAATGTTGAAATGTTGTGTGCAGATAGACCAGCTATTACAAATTTGAAAAGTCAGATTTCTTTTTTTGGCATCCCTTGCTGGGGAAGAGGTTTGGTTGAGGATTTTGCCTATGCTACAGTTACCTGAAAGTGAGAGTTGTTTTTTCCAACCCATGTATCAGTAACAACAATGAAAACACTGCATTATCAGTGTTTACATGGATGAATGATGTATCTATTCTGTGTGGCAGAAAATATTATACCTCCATATGCTTTCCTAAAGAAATAGATTAATCAAATACTAATATGCCATGTAAATTGAAAATTGTAGCTACTTAATCTCAAAATGGAGAAGAGCTTCAACTGATGGTGTATCATTTTTTAATCTGTAATATTGTCATGGTGGAATACTTTTAGTCGATAGAAACTTGCTGTAATGAGAATAAAATAAATAATTTACTTATCCCCATGACTGCACTTCTTGGCCTAGGCTGAAGGGCCACCCCTTTCTATCTGTAGAAAAATCCTGCCAGTGATGCAGTGGCTAGAAATAATTTACATTATCAACAGAGCTGGGTTTTCATGCTTTCTCTTCTACACTACTCAAAGAAATACTTATTTTTCTGATGTAATTTGTATTGGAGAAGGAATTTTTTTTAAGGGACTATGGACTGTGTGTTTGGCTTACATGTAGGCTTTCGGTGCTGGTTCTTCATCCAGAAACAAATTGGAAAAATAGCATAATCAATTTTTCCTGTGTTAGGGCCGTAGTAAAGCCTGTCTACCAAGAAAAGCAGATGGGCCAGGTAAAAAGAAACTCTTGTACTCATAAGGCAGCCTGCAAGCATAAGATACCACTGTTGGAGGATTGGTAGCGTGGCCCTGATGTGAATCTTGTGTGCAGATTCAGACATGTGTTTGTGTGCTATTTCCAGCCCTCCAGGATTTGAGAAGGCTTTTTGAAGGCTAAGAGCTTCGTTGTCCTTACAAAATCTTCTCTTTCTCTGGGTTCTGTATATGTTGAGAAGTCTTTTAAAGCCCTATGTCAGATCTGCTCTTCGTGTGAAGTCTTTATAAATATTTATATAGCCCTACTGAGGAAGAGTCAATCCATTAGACTGCTTTAGGCTAAGATTAGCACTTCTGAAGCCTATTTAACCAGATATGAGTTTACTTTATTTAATAGCATTAAAGAGATAGTAAAAGAAAGCTTCTTTATCAGATAATGGTAAGATCCATGAAACAGGTTTATTAATGTCTAACTATCAAATTATACTTGCCTCAAAATTCATGGAAGTAGCATAGTAATTGCCTATTTGATTTCAGGCAGATTAACATGCTTGTTAATGTTGAAGCTGTTTCCAGTGTGTGCAAGGCCCTTGATGAGGTCAGGAGCCAGCCCTGCTTTCTTAATTCACACCCAATGGAGCAGTGCTGGTTTCAGATTGTATGGCAGCTGATGCTGAATTTTTTTCCCTTTTTCTTTTTCCTTCTCAAATATTTTATGGTGTCCATGCAGAAGGATCTTGTGATTCATTCTTAACTCACAGAGATATCCATAAATGTACCAATACTTGCCACAGCCAACTTGCACATGTAGAAGTGAAGTGAAACAGCATCAAGGTAGATCTTGGGCTGCTAGTGGTCCAACACAAGCTGAAGATTTCCTGTCTTGCTGTTAACTTCTAGAGGGGAAAAAGGTATTTTGGGTTATTTTTGGTAACACTGGAAAGAAATCTCCCAGGCAGAAGCATAACTTTATGGATATTTTTGCAGACCTATATAAAGGGTAAGTATATTTTGAGTTTATTCAATGTGCCACATAAGAGACATCAGTCATTGCATGTGTGGATGTCTATTTATAGTAACCATCCAACCACATACCTCTGAAAGAACCATTTCCTTTAATTTATAGATATTTATTATCCCTTAATCTCTGGTATGTTTTCAGAATTCTCTTGGCAGTAATATGAGAGTTCTGTAGCTCCTGAAACCATCATTTTGTCATATTTTATATGTACCCCTGAGTTGAGGATTATGCAATCAAGAAAACTGTTGCTATTTCTTTGTTCTCTTTCCCAGCTCTAGACTAACATCTAGAATGTGTTAGTCCCAAATTGCTTCTATATCACTCAGAGAAAGAGGCTTTGAGAGGCAGTTGTGTCAACGAGAATCTTCATTCCTTCTAATTACTGCCTCTGAAGTAAGAAGAGATGAATGCAGACACTCCCACCACACAAACTGGGGTTTTTTGTTTCTTTTGAACAAAGTTATTCAAATCTCCCTTTCTATCTCAGTTTCCCTACCAATCCCTGCTTCCATTCTCATAAATGGATTTGGAATAATCTTCAAGATGATGTCAGAACAACATGATTAAAATACTTTTATGGTGCAAGAAAATGCAGTAATTTGGAAACATTGTCTTTGCAGTCCCAACAGTTGAGGTTAGTTTGCCTTCTGCTGTGCCTTTCCCTCTGCCACAGTCTCTAGAAAAAAAGTAGGGATGTATGAGAAAGGCTTGTATTTTTAGGAATAACTTTTTCTCAGTTTATTATGCTTGTTGCAGCCCTATAAATATAAATGCTGTACACTGTTTTAATGACATACGTTTGACTTTTTTTTAATGAACCTTCTGCAAAAAGCTCTGTAGCCACTAACTGCAAGTTCCATAACTGACTCCTCTTTAATTCCCTTTGAGTTTTCTTCTCTAACTGTGTTTTTTTTTCTCTCTTTTTTATTAAAGTTCCTCTAATTAAGGTCATTACAGGAAGTAAGACTCAAAGTAGCAAGTGTATGATTTTAACTTTAAATTCATTTTGCTTAATTTCATTTTTCTGAACACCTTTAAAGTTGGTTCAGTACCGTCATAACTTCAAGTTCTTCCAAATGGAAAAAGTAATTTTTATTTCTCTAATTCTCTCTCTTTTTGAGTAACTAAGATATGGTAATTTGGTTTGTAAAGAGGACATCTGCTGGGTTTTTGTCACCTTGTATCTGCACTTTGGTTGCTAATGAGTAGAACTGCAGCATTTGCCCTTGAGAAGTGAAAACAGGCTGTAAGTGTGGCGAGAAGGTGACTGGGAAAATGTGAATAGTGAACTCACTAACCCTTTTTCTTTAAAACAGCATGCCTATAAGTTGCTTTGAGCAGCAATAATAGAGGAAAAAGTTGTAAAAACCAAGAAAAACATAGAAAATTAGTGGCTGAGTGTTAACTGAATTAGAGGAACCTAGAAGTGTAAACCAGTTTGGATTTATTTCTCTTATGCAATGAGAGAAGTTGCAAATATTGAAGATAAGGCAAATGTTTCCATTATTGAGCAGCTGCACAGAAGGAAAGCCCCCACTAAACCTTCTGAGCACAATCCAGTTAAAGCACCCTCGTGCTTCCTGAACACTTTAACAATTCAAACACACATATTAACACAAATTTATCAAAGTCAGGGACTTTTGTCTGTTGTAAATCAATAAATACCACTTTAGTTGAATTCTGTCTTTTGAAGACCTACGTCCCTGGGTGATTATAACTGTTTGTGCCTGTTTTAAAGTACTTTTGGGTGAATTTAATCCTATCTAGTAGTTCCACTTAAATATAGAATTTCTGTGTAGGTCTTATCAAAAGTGAACACATTTTTAATAGAAACTCTGTGAGTGTTGTGTTTTATCACTGTATTTGTCTGACTAATATTAAGAAAGATGAAAGTTTTACATACCATCCCAAAGATAACAAGAGGTCACACGGCAAGCCCCACATCTACAGATTAGTTGCCTCTGAAGATCTGAGTCATGTTTTTCATATAAATCATGTGGAATGGCCCATTATGAACACTTTGTAAAACTCAAAAGGCTTTATAATTGTTAATAGCCTCTCTGGTAGTGATTTACAGGCTAATTTGAGACAAAATATGTTGCAGTGTGGGCTACAAGAATGTGTTATCCTATCTGCATAAATAATAATATGTTATTGGTTGTGCACTTCAGAAGCAAGTAGAATGTGTATTACTTTGTATCTTCCAACTAGATTTAACATTTCAACTTTTACTATGACTTAAATCAACCTGGTTAGGGACAAAATGTAAAGTTGAATCACGCATTAATTATTTTCCCCTTCATGTTATCCATCACTGTACTAACCTATGAACTAAATGTAAGTTGTAACACTTGTAATCAGTCTGTAACTGCAATTTATTCAATTGAAGACCATCTTATTAGTGTAAAAATAGTTTCAAGAGACATTTTTATAATGACTGTGATAAAAATTTGATGTGTCCTAAAATGTGTGCAATGTAAGACATTTATAATAGCCCCAAGTGTAATATTAACACAGCCTTTTAATGCATGTAAAAAGAGATCAGTTAGTTTTGATTATATTACCCAATATAGGTTTGAATCTCTTTTAGAGTTAAAGCATTGCTTGCTGGTTCTAAATGTCAAAATTATTGGAATTTAGAGACAGGTAAATGAAGTCCCTGTTTTTGAGACTGCCCTGTACTGGGCTGGTACAAAGGGACAAAAGGAGTTACTTGGTTCCTACGCAGCAAGTGTCACTTTATCAATGTTGGTTTGTCACTTTATGGATTCTGAAGAGTATTGTAATGAGATCTTCTGAAGAGTATTGTAATGAGATCTTGCCCACTAGAGATCTGGTTATAAATTCCAAATGATAAATGAAGAGGTAAATGGATAGATATCCCTTCACCCTGTGTGGATTCTTTAATATAATGGGAGTTACAGCCTTTCTTTTTTTTTTTTTTTTTTTTTTTTAAATTTTAATTTGTTATTTAAATATATTAAAAATATACCATTGTAAAGACAGGAATTTAAATTCTCAAAACAGTTGAATGGAGCATTTATGACTGGCTTTTATAGAAAGCTTCTCCAAATTATGTGAAGTGATGGAAAAGAATATTATCACTTTCCCTTCAAAATTTGTCTCATAGTTGTCTGCTTTTCTATCTGTTGAAAATTTTGAAAAATTTTCTAGAATTTCTGTTTAAAATTAAAAGTTTTTTTATAATCTTCAAATTTTAAGAATTGAAGCCTCTCCTGCCCTTCATTAAAGGCCTTAATGTACATTTACATTACTGAGACATGGGTTTTCATTTGGCATGACATTATTGCATGAATGTTTCTTTTTAATCCTTTGAATGTGTAACTTTTCCTAAACATTTTTTCAGTGACCTTCTTATCTCCCACAAATTCTTTTGTCAGAGAATTTCCCTGACTTTTCTTTTTTCTACCTTTTTCTATGGTTATGTTTCATTAAAGTAACCAAGAACAAATTTCCTCGTGTTTCTAGGAAATTTATCTGTGTTTGATAAACCAGTAATTGCAGGTTATTATTACTTCTGTGTAAGGTGATGAAATAATTAATCATAATAACTGTTTAAAGTATTGTTAGATTTTGGATTCCGTATCCTTCAGTGAAATAATATTGCATTTAGAGTGTTACATAGCAATTTCATTGGATAAGAATGAATCTGTGGTGGTCTGTAAGAAAGTATGTTGCGGGGGGGAAAGGGTGAAGAAAGATAAAAACAATTCTTCTGAAAATAGTAATTATTTAAATGTATAGTCCGGCAAGGTATGCCCAAAAGAGTTTTGCTGTAAATATATTAATTGTCAGCTGGCTTTCTTGAGTATTTCAAAGTGACTTTTCTTTTTTAGTGAAAAATTCATTATAGGATATCTGCATTAGTCGTTCAGGCAATTGTGTGACTGATTCCTTTCAGAGCTGATAGTGATTTTGGCTGAGTTTCACTGAAGAAACTAGCATTTCAGTATTATATGTTTTTATTTGGATTGACATTTTCAGCTCAAAATCCTGCAATTTAGCTGCATTCTATGAAATATATTTAAATAATAATTTCTTTTAACAATATTAAAGTAATAAAACTGTCACATGCTGTGGAAGAGTTTGCTGTACAAACCTCACAGTCCCTGTGTGAAGTAGGTGAGATATCTGGAGAGAATACTGCTGAGTTGAAGCTCAGCTGTTCATCAGAAGCCTCATTCTAGGATGATTATGGTGCAAAATCCTTTCCCATAAACCTTGCTGTGAATCCCTTGAGTAAAACCACTATTTGTATTAGGCAGTCTGTCTTATCTGGTGTTGGTCACACTAAGCTAAGTCACTAAGATGTGAAGGTTTGATGAGAGACAACTTCCAGAGTTACCATTCTGCTTTCACATTGCAGGATATGTCAGTGGTCTGAATTCCAGCAGAGAAATAATTACACTTACTTTCCCAATTAAGGTCAGACTGCAGAGTAGCAATTGGCTTCGGAAAAAAGTCAAGTATTATTTAAGCTAGAAATTATTGTCGGCGGCCAGTTCTTGGCAGATAGTTGGGCCTCACTTTTTTGGAGGGATGTGCTTCTTCCATCTAGTACAGAATAGAACAGACTCAGTTAAACTTGTTGGAATTTCTTTTATGTCCCTAGTTCAAAAGCTTTATATGTGCCAGTAAGAAATAACTTTGGGCTGAAACATCTTCTCCACCACTCCCCACCTCAAATCTTCGCCCGAGACATTACTGAAAAATAAATGCAAAACCCGAATGATTTATTTGTCAGAGAAAACTCCTGTGATTTTAGGATTGCTGGAAGAATCAGCTGTTTAAACCACAAAAGCATGTACATATGGTGAAGAATGTAGCTCAAAATTAATGTAAAATCTGATATAAGTAAAATGCATTTACAAGTGCATATTACATACAAATATGTACTATGGAATATAGTAAAAAAAAAAAAAGTGAGTGCTGAGATAGAAAACCATTAACATTATCCTGTTTCTCCAAGGAAAATACAAAAGAAATGGCAAATTTTGTAAAGAAGGATAGAAAAGTTTGTTAAAATGTTTATTATCAGAAGATTTGTACAAAACTTCCTACCCCCTCACCATAAAAACATAATCCTTCCATAGTTTAGACAAAAAAACCTATGTTTGATCTTAAGCCTGTGTTGCTCTGGGGGTGTCCAAGGCCCGGCTGGACGGAGCTCTGAGCAACCCAGGCTAGTGGAAGGTGTCCTGCAGGCAGGCACTTGCAATGAGATGATCTTCAAGTTCCCTTCCCATCAAACCCTTCTATGATACTGTGGTTCCATTATAAGACAATTTTTAGAAAGGCACAGCACTGTAAATGAGCTATCTGCAGAATAATTACTTAAACTTAACTCAGAGTAATGATAGGTAGATACTGATTGATAGATCAATTGTATCTGACCAGGTCATATCTTTACAGAAAAATATTTATGACTTTGAAGTGGATCTAAGAAAGAGACCAATATTATAAAATCAAAGCAGCAAAAGTGGTAAAGTGGTTGCTCTTGCCTTTTTTTTTTTTTTTTACCTTCCTCATTCCAGATTCCTGGCATAGATTTAGAAATACTGAAAAGTAATTACATTATTTGTCTTAATTAATTCATATTTGGTATTTTTTATGTGAGCTTTATGCCACATTTCTAGCACATTCCATTCATTTTTTAGGAAGGCGTGTTTAGTATAATCTGTATTTATTTTACATGTTTCCTCTGTTGGATATAGGCCATGTAAAATAAATGCTATGTTTATTATCCTCTTTGGCTGCAGTATTTCAAGGACTTTCCCTCTTGGCGGCTTCTTTCCAAGGGTTCTTTATGTCCAGACCTGTCAGACTGCACAAACTGGGATGGAAAGATGTGTGTTTGACTTGCCTTCCTTGCATGCATGTTCGTTTGTTTCTGATCTAACAATGTGGAATTTGGAACTGTTTTGAAAAAATTTGAAAAATTCATGGACGATCTGAAGCAAAAGGGGCAGAGGAATAAAGCTTTTTGAAAAGCAAATTTGCCACAAAAAATATACATACATGTAAAATGTTTCTGTATTGCTGAAATCAATGGGTATTATCAGGCACTTGTATGATAGATGAGTTCTGAAATGAAACTGGTATTAATGCATTCTTTAAACCAGTTCTTTTATGACCATATAATTTTCAGGAAATTATAATTTTTTTTGTTGTATATTCATGTGCTTTCAAAAGCTGGTGGAATATTTAATTGATGCCTTGAGGGTCCAGAGAACCTTGAGGCTTCCTTTTTGCTGAAACAGCAACTCAAATGAGTTTGAGTTGGGGCAAAGAAACTATAGCCACAGAAATTAACTTCTGAAGAGAGGTGCAAGCAGAGTTAGAGAGCTTCTTGTATTTGTGGAGCCCCAAGGAAAAAGTGTTGATACAGTGTTCATTTGGCCTAAATTTGTGTTACAAGTTTTAGGAATCTTAGATCGCAGTTATAATTTCAGGTGCTTTAACCTGGACTTAAGCTTCCTTAAACACTGTTTTTTAGAATAAGATTACTTTTTTTTCATACTGTTTTTAGGGGCTTATATTAAATATTCACTTTCAGTAACTGCAGGCACAGAGTTTGTGTTGATTGGGGTGGGGCTGGGCTGAGCCTCATCCCCAATGGGCACAGCTGGGAGCAGCAGGTGAATCCCATTGGAGCTGATGAGCCCTGGAGTGCCCAGGGGCACTGACCAACCACCAAAGGGAGCAGAGGGCACACAGGGGCAGGGCATCAGCATGAGGGGATAAAAGGTTGGGCTAAAGAACAAGAGGGGCAGATACTTGAAGCCTTCTGGAGTAGAATGATGTTACTCTGTGTGGGCAGATGCCTGAAGCCTTCTGGTGAGTTATGGTGTTCTCTGTATAGGTTGAAGCTTTCTGACATTGCATGGTGATACTCTGTGTATTGTGTTGTCTCAACTATGACATGTGCTGTGGCATATGCTGGGGCAAGTAACTGCCTTTTCTTATTGTAGGGCTTTGTTTGTAGTTTTACTCTAAATTTTACTAAAAGTAATAGCTGCTTTTCTGCAGTTTGGTGTTCTGTGTGCAAAAGCGAATCAGCTGCATCTGAATTTAGTTTTCAGTAATGCTGAGTGATAGTCATATAGAATATAACTACAAAATGAGGTAAAATCAGGGAAAAGATCATTTTGATTAAATAGGAATATCAGAGGAAAAAAACATGCAAATTGTAACAAAACCACAGATGAATAAACTTTCGAGAAATCTAGGGGAGAAAAAAATGGAAAGAAATTAGTGGAGTTATCCCCAAAATTCCCAATTTCTTCCTTTCTTCCCCAAAAGCCCGTTAGGTCTAAAACAATATTCAACTTGAAGATTTGCGTCCAGTTTTGGCATATCAGAATCTACAGGGCAGTTGTTAACTTTGAATCATAGGTGAGGTTAAACTTCTAAATCAGTCTGAGTCATCCTCCCAGGTCACGCTGAAGACAGACGTGCAAAGCTGAGCAGCAGTGAAATACTGGTCTTAGTTCTGATGTGGCAAGGACTGCCTTCCATTACAATGGTTAGGCCTGGATTTACAGCGGTGTTGAGGCAGATTTTAAGAGGTATCTTGGTAGACTTAGAAATCCAGCTCTGTTTTCTCAATACCCGTTCTAAGCCAGTGGGAGTTAGATTTCCATCTGCTTGAGGAGTTACTTGGAGACTTGTCCTGCTTGTATATGAATATTTGTGTGAATGTAGATCTTAATAAATCCAAACAACTTCTACTGGTGTTGGGGTAATTATAATTAATGTTGTCTTCTACCAAGGGTATAGGCAGGACAAATGTTTAGAGAAAAGCTGTATGATGACAGAAGAGGACTAGTTTTAGGAGGAGGGGCTTCCTGGTAGTAGTAAAAAAGATCTTACAATGTTCTTCCAGGTGCTCCAAAGGCTCATTTCTTTCAGCATTTATCCCCATAAGTGTGGACTCAGCAGACCTTTGATAATTGAGGATTTTAGAGGCCTTGTTAAAGTCCATTTGATATCTTGCGCCTAATGTTGTCCAAGCATTAGGCATTGTTGGTTCCCAGAAAAACCAGTGAAGCCTGGGAATGCTCAACAAATAATGTGCTGAAATCCTGTGGAAGTCTGGCATAGTTTTACTTCGTATTTATTAGACAGGTGTTTTTAAAATGGAAAAAAACCCCCAACCCTTAACCCAGTCTATTTAACAGTATGGATACAGCTGTAGTGTGCCATAAGTATATCAGCTTATAGGAGACAGTATAGATTTATTTAGGGTTATTTACAATCCATCTTTGATGCTTTAGGATGATGAAATCCAAATTTAAATTGCATTTATCAAACCTACTAAAATAAACTTGCAGGGAAATAGCAGCATTAAGGAATTGCTTTCCCTAACCTTAATTTGGAGATTGCTGTTTCCTTGACAAAGTGCTTCACCTGGCAAGAAAGTCAAATCAGTATTTGATAGACATAGTCTGTTTGAAGGTATTAACGAACAATTTGAAATTATGGTCATTATTTACCTAATGGAAAACCTTTTTAGAGGATATGATTTATACCAGCAACAAGCTTTTTGGTGCAGTACAAGAATCTAGAACTAGAGGCTAGAAACCAGAGAGTTTAGACTGGAGAAAGTTCATTTAAGAGTCATGTTTCCCATATAAATTATATGCAGTTGTGCAAACATGTCAAAGTTTGGTAAATTAAATTTGTTTAATGTAAACAATCTTTGACCAAAATAATAGCATAGCTTCAGAAAAAAAGACATGCTCCCACTTTCATGAAGTTTGTATAACTCAATGCAATGAAGAACTCAACTGCAACTCTATGGAGAGTTATCATTTATTAGATCCAAGTCTATAAAGCAAGCTCATAAATGTGTTTTAATTCCTTTTATTGGTCTGTATTTTAGGGACAGTGTTAAGCCACAAGAACACAGATACCTTCTTTTTCACTGGTTGAAATTGCTTCATTGCTAGAGCCCTAATAGGTGCTATTGGAATCAACTCCTTCTAGTAAGGAAATAATTAGTGCAGGTGATGGCTGGAAGAGTGGAAAGAGATTTACTAGCAGCCATGTTTTTCAGGTACAGCAGTGTAATTTTACTTTGAAAAATATGTATCTTCTCTGTGAGGAGGTAGCTACAGTTGTAGCATCAATAAAGATAATTTTTGGATAAATCAATATGCTGTATAGTAGCTGTTTAGAAACTGAAGTGATCATTCCTTTCCAAACCAATTTAACATTAAATGCATTGACCATGGGAGAAGCTGAAATTTGCGTGTAGGCCTAGAACTAATCCAAATTTTTGTGTTTTTTAATGTGTATGAATTTTTGAGTGAGATTGGCAATAATTACAGGCTTTTGGCCAGGTCCCATGAAGCATTGAGTATGATGGCCCTAACCTGGAACACTACCATGGCATATTGTGATTCTGTTCATGTTTTCAAAAGTTAGCCTTGTCCTGATTTCCTGGCTGTCTGAATGACAGCTTTTCAAGAAATTGAGGTGGATTAATGAAACTTTGATATTGTTGTGGAATTGAGGAATAATTCTTCATATGAACCTGGTTCAAAAGAGTGTAGCCCAAAAACATGGGGCATTGAACAGTGGAAGCTTTCCAAACAAGTCTGTGCAGTGTCACAGTTCACCAAGGGGAGTAAAGGTCAGTACATACCAAAGTAATGAGTCTAATCTAATCTCTGCAAGAAATAGGATTTCCAACTAAAACTGGAACATTTAATTACATTTTGAATTATGCTGATTCAGGAGATGTATTTTCCCATGAAAAAGTGAGTTGGGAAGGGGCTGCAAAGTGAAAATCTGATGGGGTTTATTGCTGCTGGTATGAGGAGGAGCAAAGCTCAACCACTCAAGTGTCTGATGCATCAGTATTCTCTTAGACTAGTATGATCTAAAATATTTGCACTGGATCTGCCAGGATTTTTCAAAGCAGGAAACAGAATATAAATTCACCCTCCCTCAAAGCAATGTTAAAACTCACCATTACAGTCCCATTATAAGTTAATGAGTCATTTATCTGCTAACCTGTGCATAACTGGGACACGGGGCCTCCAGTTTATCAGCAGTTAAAATGGCTAACTGGTATGTATTGAAGCATGCAGAACTCTGTGGGCTCAAAGTCAGTTTTTGTGTCCTCATTTATAGGTCAAATCACATGCAGCTGTACTTGTTTTGCAGTTCCAGCTACCACTTGTGAGTAGATTCTCTGGAGAGAGCTTTGGTTTAAATGGAAGAGAGAATGCAGCTCCGTTGTTGACACTGGGGTAGCTGTCAGGGACATTTTGTCTTCCACAGAGGTCATAACTTGTCACTGAATCCCATTGTTGGCAGAAAAGGGCCTGGTTTTCACGGCATTGCTATTTGTTTTTGATTTGGTCTCCTCCTGAGTGCACAGATTATAGGCCAGTAAACCTCTCTTTCACTGACTAGCATGGGAAGTTCCAGTCTCTCATAAACCTTAAATAAGTCTTACCTCCAGAATGCTGCCTTTTGGAGATTGAATTTCTCAATGTTTTGCTGTGTTTTTAGCCCAAGGGTGCTGTTGACAGAAAGCAGTGTTTTTATTCCCTGATTGCTGTCTCTCTTTATAATTTTTTTTGTATGTTGCATTTTTGTGCATTAGTGGAGGTATCTGTGTTTGAAAAAGGATTACATTAGTCAAAACTTAAGACAGATAATTTGCCCTCTTTACTTACTGACTGACAGGAGCCTAAGGTGCGCATAATCTTTTGAAAAAATATGGCCCTTTTGCAGCCTATTGGAAATTTCAGAACCAGAAGATTTAACCTCTTAATACATCTAATTGAAAAGCTGTTGATTTTTGACAGTGGCAGCCAGCAGTGGTGCGAGCTGGCTGAGACTTGCTGATTTTTTTTTTTTTTTTTTTTTTACTAAACAGATAATTTTTCTTCATATTTCCCTTATTTGTGACGATTTGTAGTCTTTACAGCTGTGAAGGCAAAAATGAGACTTCCTTAAACAGTTGCCTTGAAGGCAAAAGAGAGAAATCATTGCTTTAAACCCGAATTTTGAACACTATAATTTTGCAGAAGCAAACTAAAGCAGATCACTGATGTTCTATTGAAAATTTCCTGTAACATAGCTATATCAAAATCACAGTATGTCTATGTGGCTTACTAGTACTCAAAGAGAATCTTCCAAATATTTCTCAAATACTCTGAGGGAAGAGTTATCAAATTTGAGCATATTTCAGTCAGATGTAAAACTATTTTGAGTGCAAAGTACTAGACTTGCCTCTCAGTGCAGATGCTTGTCACACATGATTTTTCTCCAGAAAAGGTTCCAGAATTTTCACAATTGTCTGTCGTGTGTTCCTCTGTCCCAATATGAATTTGCAAAGCAAATCTGCTTTGGACATTCTGGAGAGCTACTTCCCAAAACTTTAGTTGATGAAGCATTGAAGCAGGGGTGCATTCCGTGCTCCGGTCGGGAGAATTTTTGTCCTGCAGTAGTTCACAAGTTCGCAGGTAAAGTTAAAAGTTACTTGCTGCTTCTCTCATGGAGAAAGCTCTCTGTTTGTCTCCCATGGAAACCTTTCCTGAGATTTCCTAGTTGTCAAGGATGGGTTCAGAGTTCACACAGCTTTTTATTGTGCCCTTTTTGAGGGATAGAGGCTGATTTGCAGCACTATTTAAAGCAAAGATGCCAAATGAAAGTTCTTCATTTTAAGTTTGTGCTTACACAAAGCTTCTTTGTGGTTTTTTAGGCCTGTCAGACTTGTCAGGCGTGGTAAGAAAAAGTATATTGTTTCCAGCACTTGGATTCCTTTCCTTCTGACATCTGCCACTCTGTAAAGATGATAAATTCCTGCCTCATTAGCCAGGGGTGTGGGATTACAGGCTGACAACACATTAATCACCAGCTTCTGTGGCAGGCTGACTAGCAATAGGCATTGTTAACAAAACTTTTCTAATATGTCACTCTTCTCTATGACAGCCTGTAATCAATCATCTTGATTGACAGTGCTGATAGATTACACTATTTATACTTTGTGTAATGAAAGATAGCGTTTCCACCTACTGTCATTTCTAGGCTAGCATTGGAGGATCACTGAATAGAAACAAACACAACAAAAACCCCAGGCCTCAGCTCGGCATTGTGGAGTTCAGTCAGACAGCCTTGTAGGTCCTTTGTGGTGGCTTTCAGATGGTGTGTATTGTGGGGGAACCTGGTAAGCACTTGCCTTTAAGTAACCCTTGAACTGAGTGTTTCTTTGCTGACTTTGTTGCAATAAACTGCCGGGTCAAGTTCAGGCAGGTAGGAGTCCGTGTTAATCATGTGGTGGCGGCTGCTCCTTTTCCCATCCTGTCTGTCTTGTCCTGCTGACAACCCTCCGCCCCCAACCCAGATGAGAGGTGATTTAGATGTTGATGAAGTATGAGTGTTTCATGATTTAGAAGGCAAAGTTATGCGTGTTTCCCGTAATTGTATGGTGCAGGGAAAGTAAACATGGGGAGGAAGTGCAAAGCCAACTTGCCAAGAGAGCAGAATGTGTGTTGGAGTTTGTTTGCCTTTTGAAACTTAGGAAGTCAGGATTAAAGGGCATAAGCAAATTAATGTCTTGTTTTGGTTTTGATATAGCTGTTTCTGGTTCTAGAATCACTTGATTATTCCCTTTATATCTTCTTTGCTTCCTGAAGTTACTTCATTTGACTGTAGTGGAAGATAGAGAACATTGACTATAACAGGACAGAAGTTCCTTGTAGCAAATATCTGTTAGAATGGATTATTTCTTTTACAATTGACTCCTATAGATTCATGTTCATTAATTACAAATAAATGCTGCCTTTGTTATTATAGTGGCTGTGATATCATTATCTGTCTTAATTTCTGGACGCATTCTGAGAATTTTCTTAATGTACTTAATTGATATATCTCTCTCTCTCTTTCCCTGTGTTTGTGCTTTTTTGTGCTTTTTTTTTTCTCACTGGAAAGGTTCATGTGCTAAGTCACAATAAGAAACTTAAAATTCAACCTTTGGAGAGTAGGAAATATGAGTTGGAGCTTAAATTATTGTCCTTGGGAGTTGAGCTAAATTTAGGCATTTGGACAGGAACAAGGGTGGAGAAGATCATCTAAACTTTAATCTCCCTGAGAAGGGTTTCATTGTGAGGCCACAATGATTAATGAGAAACCTGACCATCTGATTAAACCCCTCTGTGTCACAGGACATGATTAGTAGGTGACAGAGACTGTAACAGTATCCAGGCAAGCCTTGTTTCTTTCACAGCTCAGACTGTTGTATGATTAATGTCCCCAAGGGCTATCTCCAGGTCAGGCAGGGATAACCTGTCAGAACAGGTGGAAGTGACAAATTCTGCAGAAACTCCTTTTGCAAAAGAGGCAGCACACGAGAATGGATGAATGGGGAGGATTCCAGATGGGCTGGTTGACCTTTCTGTACTCGGAACAGACAACGAGAGCATCATGGGAATGAAACAGAGTAAGTATCAAAAAACTGCAGATGTTCCATAGTTATTGAAGAATTATAGCATTGCCAAGTTGGGTTGGTAAAATGCACAACACGTCATATTATCATCACTGGTTTACGCTTTCTGATATGCTGCAGGAGACTGTAGATCTAGTGTGTGTGTGTATGGACTAGATAAAATAGCACACACAGTGTTTTATGGCAAGGGGGGAAGATTCTTTCCTTCAGTACAGATAAGGCTTGATAGAGTTGATGCTTTAGTATAGCATTTTCCTGTGCCAGTATATATAATCTATCTCATTCTCATCAATACTGCTCCATTTAGGGCTAGACAATCTTGCAAGTTAAAATGGTTTATAAAAATCCTCATTCCTTTTTATTAGCTGGCGGTTATCTAGTAAGGTATTTTATATCTTCCAGAGTACTTTCACCTCTTAGGTCATAGGTTCAAATCCCCAGCTTAAGTATCCTGACATTCTCCACCTTCAACATCACACAGCACAGAATTAGCAAGAGGATTGCTCAAGTATCCTCTTGCAGACAAATAGACCTTTTCATTTAATCATAGGAATGGTATAAAATATCTTTGTAGTACTACACAGGCAGAGAAGACAATGTAAGCACCTTAGGGATCCTTAAGGAATCCCCCCTGCATGAGGTTAATTTTTAAAACAAAACTAAAAGCGAAACCAGAGAGTAGGATTTCCCCCTTTGCCAAATGAAAGAGCTACTTCTGTGCAAATCTTACTGCTGTTATACCATTGTTGTTGGTACCATTTTTAGACATTTATGTTGCTTTCTTCAGATTCTCTTTTAACATATGCAAAATATGTTAGTTATAAAAACTCAGTTAGTTATAAAAATTCAATTTTTTTTGCATATGATTTTTTTCTTTATGTATCTTTGAGAAGAATGGCTTCTTTTCCCTTAACAGAAGGAAAAGAACCATCTCTACTTAAGTTATTGTGCTCCAACATTAGACTTAACATTTAATTGAACTTTAGTTTGCATTTTCACCATTTTAAAGGGAGCCATTCTGAATAAAGGCTTTCATTTCTGTGGTTCTAAGACTAATTTTTTGTTCTTTGCCACTGTTTAAACTGTCAGATCCAGCTTTGGGTATGGTAAATGCCATGCTCCCTTGAGCAAATCAGCTGCCATATGCTATAATTTACACTCTCTGAATCTTTATTGGCTAGGCAAAAGGTCATTTTTCAGAGTGGTTTTCCCAATATAGAATGAATAGAAGAAATGGACACACTTCAGTGGCCCAGTGACTGGGGATGGGAAAGCTCCTCTACGTGCATGGTCAGAGTGGCAAATAGAAAGAATATGGGTAATAAGCCCTAGGAGCTGCAGAGGGAATGAAACAGAATCTCTCACTTGAACACTCCAGGTTTTTAAGTCCAATTCAGCTCTCTCTTCTATTTTTCTTAAAAATATCCACAAATGCTCAAATTTGTTGCAGCATAAAGATTTTAATAGCATTTTCAAGCACTATCTTTTACTGGGTTCCAACAGAAGTGATAGAGTTTGATAAATTGTGACAACTTCTCTTGTAAATAGTTTGTCTAGCTATTTGTTTCAAACTTTGCTATCAGTTTTTCAAACTCTTGTCATGGTAGATGCTTTCCTGTAGTTTGATCAGTAAATCAGAAAGGAAGGCTGGATATGAATTGCTTGTCTGATACAAGGGGAGACAAGACTGACTTTTTAACCCTCTGTGCAACCCTTGGGGGTAAGCAAAGCAAGAAAAATGCATAGAATTTTGCTATGAAGGGCATGTTAATTTTAGGGGTAATCTGCTAATCCTGAAGTAAAAAAGCAGTATCATGGTGGAATATTTGTGTGTGATCACTTCAGCAACTTACATAATTTGTCTCTGTGCCTGAGGCACTCTACCTGAATTTAGAATTACCCTAATGAGTCTCAGCAGTAGGGAGGTGCAGGTGTGCATCTGTTGTATTTTGTAATACACTCAGGTGTGTTTCTGTTGTTATCAGTAACACTAATGAAATCTTCAAATCCGTTTCCATAGAGAGTTGCAAGGATGACTCTGTTTCTTTAGTTTGTAGGATGTGTGTTTATGGTGTAAAAGGAGCTTGTGAGTTAATTGTAATTAAGGCAAATGACTCCAAGACTGGTTAACCAATCCTGTGGAAGAGCACTTGCAGTGGAATGGATATCATAATCATCATCCGGACAAAATGCAAGAGGCTGCTGTAATAAAGCTAAAATAAACTTATGTCTCTATAAAATAGTCATTAAAATTTTTGAGTATAGCATTGGATATGAAAGGCTGTCCATGTTGTGTGTACAGCTTGTACAGTAATATTTAACTCCATACCTGTATTGAGCCTTGTAGAGAGCTGCTGCTGCTGAATGAATGAATAAATTGTGTCAAGGGTTTTCTGGTTTTCTTTTGAGACATTTACTGTCAATGCCGAGAATTGGAGGAGAGAGAAGTATCCCACTCCTCAGTGGCATAGCTAACCCTGCAATGAACTTAATGTGCACCTCTGCTCCTTCAGAAAAGCTGATTTCATTGATGACTATCTGAAACTGTGCAAGCAGAATACTTGTTTGAGTTGACATAGCTGGAAAGTGATGATTTGTGTCTGCAGGATAGAGCTTTTCTGGTTTAGCTCTGTAAATTTTTTTGAACACATGGAGTCAGTTTTCGAAAATCTGTATACATGGTCAAGCAGCCTCTAAGATATGGGCAGGTCCATCTTGCCACTGCTGCATGGCCATGGGAGAGCTGAGCTGCTCTTCACAGCCATATCCTTCTTTTCCAAGATGGAATACAAACTGAAAATGAGTTGACATTTTCATTATATTGAAACTTTCAGGGACAGCACAGTGTTCCATCACAGGGCTGAAATGCTTGGGTTCTCTGTAATCACAGACCTGAGTTCTGGCTGAGCTCCTGCTGTGAAAGATGACATGGAAATACTTCTAATGCATCTCTTCTCACTCATCTTCTTTAAGATATATGATAAAGATCCAGACAGTTCATCTTGTTATGATGACAGGTTTGTCCCTCTGTTCCTTGCCAAATTAGGAGTGGTGCTAATTGAACATGGGCACAAAAATGGCCATTAAATGTTGTACTCTGGTGTTTAATCTGTGGCTAAAGGGAACATCTTTTTGTTGCAGGTAAATCTAAATATGTCACTTTGGACATTCCTGAAATGCCATGTACTATACCATGTCTGGATTTCCTTATATTTGGAGTTCTTTTCAATGTATATATTTATAGGTTAAATGCTGCTGTGCTTAATTTCTGCTTGAAACAATGCTTTGCTAATAATTATATATAATTTTTCTTGTCATGATCTGTTATGTAATTCAAATGAGGACTGAAAAGTACATAGAGAATCTTTCTAATACTGTGCCAGCTACCCAACCACTTTTTCACCAGTTTTTCAAAGAGCATGGGGCAATATGCCAATAATGAGCTTAGAAAGTATGTATGAAGCTCCTGATAATGTGACATGATTTTTCCTTACTTTTGTTCTTCATTTCATCTTAATTAGTCCCAGTAGGAGAGATTGATTTTTTTTTTCTTTTTTTTTCCCCCCTGTTAAAGCCTTGTAGCTAACATCTGTTGGTGTTCCTGGGGTCATTTCTTGCTCTGTCCTATGTTTGACATTTCTTGTAAAAGAAGAGGAATTTGTTCATATTGACATTAGCTGCCTTGGTATCTCTCAGTGGTGCAGATGGCCTGTGAATGAAGACATCAAGCTAATGGGCAAGATGACAGGCCTTGATAGCACTGGTGCTCCTCGTGCTCAAGTGGCAGGGCAGCATAGATTGCTTCTGCTGGGAAGATGCTTGGTCTGCTGGCACTCAAGCATATGGAATTAGTTAAAAATGCAGGGGCGTCCTGGGAAACGGATCCCACTTGAAAATCCCTGCCTGGCTGTGGCAGTTTCTTCTTTTCAATGTAGCGTTTCCTTGAGGGGCGAAAACTATAGAAAAATGTGTGCATGTGTGAGAAAGATCCCTAATTTACTCTAGATATTTAGTGATTGTTGTTGTTTAATGCATCAGAATAAAATATTATTGAAAGAGTTCTTTGTTACCTTGTTCGCTTGTGTCATGTCCTTAGAAGTAAACACCAAGCTTCTTGTGAGATAAGAAAGGTAAAATAAAAATTCTGAATCTAAATTAACATATGAAGGGTACATTGTAAGTGCATATTAAAATATTTATTGTGTGAGTGTTTGGAAAAAGGTCATAGAGCCCCAAATATGGAAAATCTGTTTCTTCCAGGGTGGACATTTATATTATCCTCTGGAGAAGGCACACTGGAAAGCTTGGCATTTTCAAGTCAGCTGATTTACTTCATGTGGCAGAATAGAAAGAAAAGACAGATATTCAAAGTCTAACAAACAAAGCATGAAAGAAAAAAGATAATTAAGCTCTCAAGAAGCAGAGAATGAATAAGTTGCTATAATTTTAACATCACAGTTAACTGGTAGAACTAGTGGCTTGGGGATCCTATGTCTTATATGGTGTGTAGGGCCTTTTCCCAGGGTTTGTTTGGGATGAAGTACAGCTTAGGATAATTGAGAGACATCAAAGGGATTTTACTCAATTGGTATAGGCACCAAATTCAGGCACTCTAAAGCCAGCTTTTACTAAGTTTTACCTTAAATAGTATCATGGTATTAAAACAGAAAAATGGGAAAAGGAAGGAACAGACCTTTTACCTCTCCCTTCTTGTATTTAAAATCAAGTTATTCCCATTAGAAAGACAATATTTTCTCCAGCCAGATGTGACACACCAACACTGAAGAGTGTAGCAAGCTCTTCTTTGATAAAGGAAAATCAGTCTTGGTTGAAATGTTTTCACATCATGAAAGGCAGAAAGCAAATATATAAATATAAAAACAGGTTTTATTTTGAAATTGATTTCCCACAGTGTAGGGTATGTAATTATACATGGGTGGAAAATTGTCAAAAAAAAAGGCAAAATAAGACAGTCACTTGGAAGTATTTTGAGATATACTTCAACCCCATTAAAAAGCCAATATTTTCTTCAATTTGTATCTCTTGACAAATCACATTTGAATTTACTGAAAACTCAGTGAGGAAGGCAATCAGGAATTTTCATGTGTATTGTTGTGGTATGTTTGAATCTACTGTGGCTAGAAACAGCAAATTGTGTTCTTGTATTTCAGGACTGGAGTCATCTCTTCTCACTTGGTTTGGACAATGTTTATGAACTTCTCAAGATGAGAAGTGATTTCCACTAATAAGAGATTTTCACAGGTGTATTTGCTACTTAATGAGGCTTGAAGACAAACACATGAATGTTTGTATGAGTGAGGGTTTAGGAGTGTTTGTGTCTGTAATGTATAATGCTTAATCTCAGCAATATTGTATTTCTCCTCTGCCTGCTCCCCTCATCTCAACTTCAAGAACTCATTATGGGGCAGCTGCATAATAACTTTTGTAAGAGGATCCCAGGATTTTTCCAGATGAGTTAATTAAGCTTCTTTGAAAGCAGGGAGAACTTTACAGATCACATTTGCAGAGTTTATAGAGATGATATGATATATATTAGATACATGAAGTGAAAAATGAGCAAAAGGTTCATGTTTGAAGTCACGGAAATACTTGTTTCAAAATGTGAAAATTCAAAGAGCTACCTGGTAATCAAAATAGATTTTTAAAAGCAGAAAGTCACACAAGTAAGCCTGGCTGTTGGCATAGTTCTGGTAGGGGTGTGTGAAGATTTACTTGCAAAGATTTTAATGCACATAGTTAGTTCAGAATGGTGCAAATCCAGGGATATTGGCTGAAGCAGTGTCTTATTCTATATGTGTCAGATGTTAAGCCATCTATAACACTTGAATGACAGCCAAGACTAAGGGTTGTGAGTGTTCAGCTTATTGAATTCAAGGATGGGTTTTGGATAAATGATTTTTTTTTGCATCCAGACCTTTTAGCAGCTCAATTACTCCACTTTATCGACAGCTGGAGTTGCTCTTTAGTTTCTTTTTCAGACCTGTTGCCCTTTAAAACCAGCTGAGATAATTTTTCTTTCTTGTCGTCCTCTGCTGTCCCTTCCAAGCACTTGATAGTGTGCACAAGGCACTCACCAAGATAGGGGCCATCATTGGAGAAGCCTGCTTTACTCCCTCTGAAACTGAGGGACTTTCACAGATTTCACTCTTTGCATTCCTTCCTCTATTAACAGCAGCAGTGGAGGTAGATTTAACTGAATTATTAGGGCATCATCTTCTGTTCTTTCACTGGGGTTTTGTTTGTGGGTGGCTGATTTCACTATTAGCAATTCATTCATACCTGTTTTATTTGATATACTGTGAAGCCACATGATTTTAATAGGGGAAGTGTCTTGTTCAAGCCTGTATCTTACGAGTTGTGCTAATTGCACAGTCATAAAAAAAATTGACAGCTGCTATGACAGTGCTTGAGGACCATGTGGCAAATTACTCCTGAAAGTGAGTGAAGTCTTCAATTTAATAGTCACATAGTAGGCTGTATTCCACTATAAATATGATCTGTTTTACACCAAGGAATCTTTAAATCCCTTTGTTGTAGATGATTCAGATAGTTCTAAAATGGTCCTCAAGGATTCCACTTTTCATTCTTTGCAGTGCTCTAAATACATTTACACTGTCTCAGAAGACATCCTGGAAACCTGAAAATAGACTGACTTTTGTACAAATAAGACATAAATTTATGCCTTCAAATTTCCCTTATATACAGGCTCAACATTTCTGAAAAATAGCTGAGTTTTATTTATGTCAAAGAACCTGAAAAACTGAGAGAAAGTGTAGGAAGAAACCACATTGCTAATATTTTATTCCAGCCAGTAGAACTTACATATGTATGGATGTATGTGAGGATGTGTCTATGAATGTCTTATAATCAGTCCATATCATTAGAAAATGTGAAATCGTGCCAAATTTCATTCTAAGAAAGTTGGGTGGAAAAAACACTGATTAAGATTGATTTTTTAGAATATTATTTCATTTGTAAGTCCAGCCTTCACTTGTGAAAGAATTGTGGTCAGAAAGAGAATGGAGAGATCTCTTCCCTTGGAAAACAGTTGTACCGTCCAAGTGTAAAGCTGTCCCCTATCTCTCGGAGATCTCAACACAGGAAAAGTCTGCTATGGTCAATAAAATAGAGTTTTACATTTGCTGCTTCCTACTGCATTTTGTTAGGAGATTGTTGCTGTGTTTTAGTGGGATTTGTAAGAATTTTTAGAAAGCTGTATTTTCCCCAAAAGTAGCTATGTAGCTTTTAAGCAACTTGTCTTTATTTGGATAAGGAAACATGGTGCAGTTTTAGTTAAGAGGAGATTTATCTGGCACAAATCTTTGCATGTTATTTGTTTATTGATTATGATCTACTTGCAAGTAATACAAGTGTCAGGTCCTCTGAGCTGAAGTCACTTGAAATAAATGTTGGCTGTTTGTAAGGGTTTAAATCTAGTTGAAAGAATTGGGAGGCAGTGTGAAAAGCCTTGAGCAATAACTGCTTCGAGTAACCAATCTGCTTGTATTGCTAAATGAATTGCTGATATGGATACAGCCTGTGTGTCACATTCAGGAAGGGCTGGGTCTATTAAGTTATCAGCCTTTTCTAGTTACTGGGAATTGTCTCATTTGTTTCAGGCAATTGTCTCGTAACTGTAACTGTTATTTTCAAGTTTAGTTTTCTTGTTAGCAGAGTCCTTTGAAAGAATTAAAATTAGCACTCTAGGGACCAGTTATTTTCTTGAAGATGTTCTCAGGAATTAGTTGTCTCAAATGGTAAACATTGATTGAGAGGTGTGGCACTTTATCATAACCTTTAAAATGCCTAATAAATTGTGATACTCTGCCAAGTGATGGTAAATATTCTTTCCTTTCAGGGGTTTGTATTTAAATGAAAAAGTCTCCTAAAGGTTTGAGTTAGATTCTATGTGATTGTTATACTGAATATCAGTATTTTTAAACAATAATTAATGGCAGCATAACACAGAATTACAGTGTTGTGAACATGAAAACTGCTCTACTTAGTAAAGAATACCATTTCATTCTCATATCAGGTTGATTTTCTGTTCTACATGGTTACTGCCACATGAAATACATCAAGACTGTAAGAGAGTAAATAACCTAAGATGCATGAGATGAGCATGCTTTTCAGTAGACTAAAGATATGATATTTCATTTGTAAAATCTGTTCTACTGTTCCTTAAATGTCCTATTCATTGAGCATCTCTGTGGCCCAAGACAATGATCAGAACTAATCACATAATCTCAGAATGGGTAACGTTGGAAGGGATGGCATTAGGGTCATCAGGTCCAACATTCCTGCTCAAGCAGGGTCATTAGGGCACATGGCCCAGGATTGTGTCCTGACAGTTCTTGCATCTCTCCAGTGAGGGAGACTCTCAGCCTCTCTGGAAGAATGGCCAAAGGAATAAGGCTGTGTTGCATGATGATGCATGTATAAGCAAACACTAATTTTGTGAATGTTTTAAAATGCACAGCTTTTGCTGGTAGCAACCACAATAAAAAAAAAAATTAGTGCAAAGGAATGAACCTTAGTACCTTGGAAGAGAGGGATGTGCAATCCTGAGTGCTACCCGATGGTTGGTGTTACATTGGAGGTGCTACACCTGGCATTTTTTGTTTTTTTGAACTATCATGTGAATGAAAGCTATGTGGCTTCTCCAGCTCCCTTTTTGGGCTCAGTGACTCACAGGACTAAACACAGCTGAATGAGTCTATTGTCTAAGTGCCAGTTTCACAGTGGGAGAAATCTTGTAAACTCAGATGAATCTTCTTCATTGACAGGAACTGCAAAAACCTGACTTGGTCATGTAAACATTTTAAGTTTCTGTCTAAACATTCAGGACTTGGCCTTCCTGTTGAAAATCTTGACTACCAAGAAACAATTGCAGTTTCTGTTCTTGCATTTATAATTATTATTAATTGGAATATCAATTTAATTTAACCCCACAGGGGGAAAAAAAAGATAATAAAATAGGTTAAATGAGCATAGGGAATATGAAACCTGTGTTTTATATTTATGAATCCATGAAGGATAATATTATAGAAAATACAAGTAGACATTTTAGCTTGGATGTGTACTGCTGGAAAGGGAAAATATTTTTTAGATCTTGGTGAATTCTCACCAGCACCTTAGCTATCTGGTTCCTTAGTTCTGCTTACCTGCTTCTAGCACTGTGCACTGTTCCCAGGATAACCCCAAATCTTAAAAATACTGCACAGAGTTGGTTTAATGTTATGGATGGGAATTTGGCCACGTGTGGTGCTCAGTGCTCTCTGTCCTGTAACAGAGGTGCAAGATAAACTAGGTTTTCAAGAAGATTGATTCCTGATCTTTCAAAGTTGGAAAAGTGTCTAGCGAGATTTTTTTAGTCCTTTTCCACAGTGTCCTTCTGTTCTGGTTATTAAAGTAGTAAGATGAATTTTAGAGATTTCTGGTTTCCAGCAGCAAGAGGGTTTTGGTATGTTAAGCTTGATCTCCAGTCTTAGTGGGATGCTTCAAGAGGCCAAATCCCCAGAAGATGCTCAAAGAATCTAGGATCATATTAGTTTAATACCAGAAAATTGTAAGGGTTTGGAAGGAGTTTGAAATAATTATGTTCTGTTATGGAGTAGCGTGGTGGAATTTGATGTGATGGAACATGAGGAAGGTTGTGCTCCATTTTGAGCATTAAGTAAAAGCAGGCATTTCTTGAGGCAGACAGACACATATCCCCCTGTGGGGATAGCTGCTGAGCCATGTTTCTTTCCTGTTTTTCATAATAGTTATGATACTTTAAAATTCTGTTTTCATTCTTCTTCTTTGTCCCATTAACTTGTTTAGAAGATGCTTTAACTGTAGTGCTGTTGTAACACTGTTGAGCCAAAGGTATATGCAGTCCAAATTCATAAGAAAAATAGTATTTTTTGTTGTCTCAGCTGACACAAGAAACAGGAGAGCTTTTAGATGCACGAATCCTTCTTTAGGCTAGAGAAAGTTGCATTTATACAAGTAAGCTCAGTAAATCTGAGAGATTGTCTCTTGGGTAAATAATGCAGGTTCAGTAGTATGTTATGATTTGGGGTTTTTTCTTCCTTGAAAACTACTTTTTTTTTTTTTTTTTAGTTTAACTCTTTCCATATAAATGACCCTAATCCTGTGCAACAGCCTGTGTGTGGCAAAGGAAAAATTGCTTTAGTCAGCTTTGGTGTTGAATTTCTGAGTGTTCTGTTGGATTGTTATATCCATATTATTATATAAACATGTCCAGAGTTTTCATTACTTGTTCATTGGGAGTGGGAGCAAGTAAAATAGAGCAGATATTTGCTCTTAGGAGCTGCCAGGTGGAAGCCATCTTTCATGGAAGTATATGAATAGTATTGATTTCTTAATTTGTATTTCTGGTAATTAGGTAATAGATTGAAATGCAGCCTTCAAGCTACTGTTCTATTTCTTTTTACTTTTTTCCCCACCTCCAAAGTGCTGAATAAATGGTTTACAGTTGACCTGAATTTGTATGTTTTGTTTTGTTTTTTTCTCTTTGATTTAGAATACAACACTTGAAAATTATAAGCAAAACTTTTCAAACTTGTTGATTTGTGGGTAGTTTACAAATTTTATTGAAAAGAGTTCAAGGAAGTGTGTATGTGTAGGTATATGTGTCCACAATTAAAGCATGCAGTTTTCACTTAGATTCATTAAAGTCAAATAGCTTGTGAGTTTTAATCTAAGGCTGTGCTACTGTAGTAGCTTGCTTAGAAAAATTCACATTATAGATCATGTAAAATGTACTTTAAAAAAAAAAATCAACCAAGATTATCTTTAAATACAGAGAAGAATTTTCTTAGTGTATTTTTTTATTCCTGATCTGTTCCTATTTATTTTTATTTTAATTTTGCCATGGACAAATAATCACTTAGGAAATGGATATTTTCTTCAGTCACTGTTCATCTGCTCACTGGAATAATTTTAAGCAGTACTTTTCATCATCCTTGTGAAACATTTTCCTTTAAACTTAGAACCTGAGTAGGCCCAAGAACAGCACAAAAGCAGTGGTGGCAATTATTCATAAAAGTTTTGTGCATGCTATGAAATGAAATTGGAGTCATGCTGGCTTTCTCTTTGGGGTGACTAAAAAATTCTTATGCCACAAATGTCCTTTAAGGATTGTTGAGACAGACAATCTGTATCTTCTGAACAAAACATCTGTGGAGAAATATGGATTTCTCCATATTTTTACATAGGATAGAGGTGTAGTGCTCTGCAATGGTAGACAGAATGGCAAACATTCTGGTTCTCAACCAGAAAAAATTATTTTGTGAACAAGCTCTGAAGTTCAAATATGTGGAGAAGAGTGTTGGCAAGAAAAATGCATTTTCTTCATTAAGGCGTTTTCTCCATTTTCCTGCTCTCTGATCTTGAGTAGACATAAGACAAAAAAGCAGTTATCTTAGTGGAGATTTGTTAGGCTTACAGGGGTAGGAAATAAATATGCTCTTCCCCACATTTGTGATGAATTTTTCCTTAGAGGAAAGGATGAACTATTTGAATAGGAAGTTGCACATTGTATCCTTCTCTGAATGAATATGTTTTTGTCCTTTTTTTATTTGTCCTCTTAGACTTTTGGTGACTCTTTCCATAAATAATAGTGCTTTTTCCCTTCCTCAGACTGAGAGAAAAATGTTTGGAGCTGTGCTTATGTTCTGGCCAGCTCCCACTATAGAAATATCCTATAAAATCATGTACAAGTGTTAGTACCTCTAATTCAGTTTCTAATAATCATCTCTCCAAGTATCAGAATGTTGCATTTCATCATGAAAATGCAAGCTTGAATAATAATGGAATCTGCATTGTTCTTTTCCTTGCTTTCCTGCCTTCCCAATCTGGAAACTGGTTTAGGGGCACTTTTTAAAAGTAATTGGCATCAGCTTAAGTCTTGTTCCCTATGACCTGGGCCAGTTCATGAAAACATAATTGCTGGTGACACCAGCCTGCACATTTTCACCAGTATGGCATTAAGTCACTTGCATGACTAAATCAGTGATAATCACTAGATGATAATTTTTAATTTGTAATATTTGTATGATATTTGTGTTCTGCACAAAGCATTTCATGGGCTGTTTTTAGGGGTTTGATCAATTACAATTATTTGATCAATTACATTATATGGTGATAAATTTATCCTGTGTAATGTCTTCATGCTTGGACCACAGGCTGTAAGTCAAGGGCAATACCTTTTCATCAGCTTCTTTGAGCAAGTGACTACTGTGTTTCCTCATCTACATAACGTTAGAATAAAATATTCCCTTCTTTCTTCACATGCAGCAAAGCTTAATTTAATTAGAAAGCTTATGCAGTTTGAGAATTGCCAACAAGGGTGATGGTGCTCAAAACAGTTGTCTGGAAAGCATGCTAAGTAGTCAAATGCTCAATAAAATTGAAAATTAATTAATGATGTGAAATCCTATTTTATGAACTATGATGATTGATACCAGAAGCAAGTCTGTTTCTTTAGCTCAGTGAATACAGTGCTGCCTTGTAAGAAGGTGGAGGGTCTGACTAGCTCAGGAACCAGATTGGAGGTGGCACTGCCTCCAATGGTGGCACACAATGAGGGAAAAATTACCTCCTACACAATCCTGAGTACAGCAGTTGGTGAGAAGGATCTTGTGCTCTTTGGAACTGTCGAGTAATTTACATTGCTAAGGACCAAGGGTAGTTTGTCCAGGTTAGTCAAACTTCCTGAGTTAAACTTCAAGGCAGTAGGAGGTCAGCCACAAAGAAATCAGAGTACCAGGATATGAACATCAATCTCTCAGAAATTCATAATTGAATGCCATGCAATAAGATAAAAATATTGGAGTAGATTATGCAGGCATGCTCTATCCCTATTTGCCATCCTATTACAGAAAAGTTTTTTTTCAGAGTTTGGAAGCCCAAGAATCTGGTGAACATATAGGAATATGAGTTCATTGGTTTTATTTGATTCAACAGATGGATCTTGAGAGGGCTCTATGGCAGAGGGCATCTCTTTTCTCATACTCATATTTGGCATTCAGTAAAAATGGTTATATTATACATGACCTGAGTATTTGACATTGTGAGCATAATTTTTAAAGTTTACATTATTTGTCATGACCTTATTTATCAATGTATTTATTGATATTTATATTCTTTTTTATTTATTCCTATGTATGTCTTTCATGGTTTTGGATAGAGATCAAGGGTACCCTTAATTGTGAGGGATTGCTGATCTGGAGATCAACAGAGGAAGAAAGTGGCCAAATTGCTGGTAAAAATTTGGCTGTGATATGTGCTTAACTGATCAGTCTAATACCAGTCAAGATAGAAGTGAAGAAAGGAAGAGTTGTAATGGAACTTTTGACATTTGCCAACCTAGAGCCTTGCTGTTAAAAAAAGAGTTGCCAGTTGGAATAAACAAAAATCCATTTTCAGGCTGGTAAAATGTGTTGGAAATGGCAGCCAGATTAAAGCCTCCACATCAAAATGAATGCTGAAAAAGCTCTTTTCAGGACTAAAGAGGAGATTCAAGTTGTCAGCAGCCAGTCTGAATCTGGCAACCAACGTGAAGTACTTAGGGCTAGAGAACTTTAATTAGACTTTTCTCTGGGCTAAACAGAAGTTCTTAATCTTCATCCTTGATAACTCACTGATTGGCTTCTGTTATATCAACAGATATTAACTTTGACAAGAATTTGTGTCTGTGTGCCATGTAATAAAGTGCTATATTGTTATCTGAGCAGAAACTTTGGCCTTGTGTGTGGTGGATTATGTGGGTGATATGAGAGCAGTACCTCAAACCCAATATTATTGACCTCCTGTTTCTTTGCATTATGAAGGTGCTGCGTTTTGTTAAAAAAACAGCCTTTGAGCAATAATTTCATTTGTGTTTTATCTTTCCCTCACAGCAACATAATTTAGAGTTTTTACTAAAGTTTAATATCTTTATGAAGTGAACTGATCTTGGCAGGTTTTCTGGATGGATCAGGAGTGTTATTATAATCTATTAGTTTCAGTGTCAAAAGAATTTTAGAAAAGATAATTTGGTTCAAAATCATGCTCTTGTAAGTTGAAAAATTAATTGGAAATATATAAGCTAACCAATGATATAGTGTAAAATGAGATATATTATTTATGAAATGCATAAGAATTTGATCAGGAATATTTTAAAAACAATATTTTTATACTTTGATCAAAGTCTGATTATTTTGACCTTGAGTGAAATTATTCATTAATTCTTTTTTAGACTATAAGCAAAAGTTCCTGTTTTCCTTGAAATGACTCAGTTTATTTTTCAGATTTTATGTCAATATATGTCATGTATATGTGGTGTTAAGGCTAATATTTAATATTTAGTACTTTTTTTCTTTAGTATAGGAAGCATATTTTGGTTTTGGAGACCAAAGGGGGGAATGCATGATGTTGGTGAGTTGTTAATGTATTTATTGAGTAGTAATATAGAGTAATTATTTTAGATAGGAGGATATACTGCACTTGACCAATCAGTGGAAATATATGTTTCACCATTGCAAATCTCAGCTATTACACTTAGCTGCAGAGATGAACTGCTATTTAAAGTTTTGGAAATGTTTTGTTGAATCAGAACTATGAATACTTTGCAGTTTCTTTTCTTGTAAAGCAACCTTCATCCCCAAAACCCTTCTAATATTATTCTTCTTTCCTTTTTTTTTTCAAAATTTTTCTCTTCAAGGTAATGTCTTTATAAATTCTTAGGTGTAGTCACATTTCTAAATGAATTGATCACTTGTGTTATTCTTTGGGGAGACAGCTGTCCTTTTAAGGATCTTTCCTCTACCGTTTCTAGTGTAAGATTTCTTACCTTTGCTCTGGGTTTTTTATGCTTGGTGTTACGTTTCTATAGTTTGCTTTATTGATTTTTAATTTTTTCTTCTCTATGATGCAAGCTTTTTTCTTGAAGCATTTCAGAATGGAAGTGGCAGTAACTCACTCCACTTCCAGCTCTTTCTTCCACTTATTTCTTGTTGCTCCGGTTCACTTCAAACTATGTCAGAGGAAATTTAATTATGGTTCATTCTGAAAATCAGTATGAACATTGCTTTCTGATAGCTCATATATAATCAATTCTCTGTACCCCACTAAGATTTGGTTGGAAACTGATGGGTACCATTGGAATTTGTACTAGGTCCTTTGTCTTTCTGTTTTCACTTGTGAATTATGTGAAAGCTTTTCTCCCTCTTCAGTCCATCTGTGTTGTGTTTGGGAGCATTGTGCTACTAAGCCATGGATTTAGGGGGCCTTTGTGTTGGCAATATTGAGTAATTCATGGAGGAAGCTCTTCTGTGTCAGTGTTAATGAACCTTTTGAGCCCTATTTTCTTGGATTTGCACTATTGCCAGCCCAAACTGGGAACGTATATAAGATATAGAAGGTTATCAACACAAAGCTTCCTGTAACAGTTGTCTTTCACCTCCACCCACAGTAGAACAATGGATATTATGCCATGCTTCAGCAGCACAGTCTCAATTCTGGTGTTCAGCATCTTGTCCAATAAATGCTGCTCAGTTGTGGTGGAAAGGCTCAGCTCCAGTCCATGCAGAATGCCTGATTACATTAAGGATAGTATCTAATGTTCTGAGATTCCACATTACGCAGGATTTAACAGGTTTACTTCTTCCAGTGGATTTTCAGAGTAAATTGTAGCTAACATGGATTGCAAAGAACTGATGTAGTGCACTTAACTGGAAAAAAAGCCCCAAAGCAAAGCAAGTGATGCAGTCCCTCACCCCCTCCCTTGGGTGGGCCTGTGCCCCGGCCATGCCCAGCTCACACACCTAAACTCACTCCTCGCTGGCTAATTGCTGAGTGTGACAGCCCATGGCATGGAATATCTTCTCAGTTTGGGCCCTCTTCCTGCCTGTGTCTCCTCCCAAGCCCTTGGACACACCCAGTGTATTCACTGTGAGGAACAGGGAGTGGCTTGACTGGGCAAACATTGTTTAACAATAGCTAAAACATTTGTGTGTTGTCAGCACTGTTTTGATTATAAATCTCATCCATAGCATTATGTAAGCTGCTATGAAGAAAATTAATTCCATTCCTTTGGACCCAATACCATTTCTTACTTCCCTCCTGTCTCTGCCCTGAGTTTTTAACTTTAAAATGCTTTGTTCAAAGACAAATGTAAACAGATTGAGAGGTGAAGCTAAATGGAATAAAGATAATAACCAAAGGAAAAAGTCTGTGTATTTAGTATCCCAGATTGATCAGAACCTAACTCACTTGACAGATAATTGCCTGACAAGCAGTATCTTTGATGTTAAGCTTCACTGAAGTAGAAAGCAAGTTCCTCAGCTGCTCCCCAACAGTCTTTGGGTGGTCTCCTGCTGTCCCATGCTGGAGCACCCTCTCACCCTGCAGAGGGGTTTTTCTGTGTGACACACTGTGTACAGACAGTCACACACCGCCTGCTCTGTGAGGTCCTGGGGAGAGTGAGCAAGGTTGGAGGGAGATTGGGAGGGAGCAAGAACGGCCAAATACAGTTTAAAATAAACAACTTCTAAATTAAAAAGAATGTTAAATACAGATCATCTGCTCAAACCATGACAGCAGATTTAATTCCTTCCTCCTTTTACCTGATGGAGATGCGCCTGCAGGGCTCGCATCAATTACCTGTCGACATGTGGAAAATGATTGATGAGCTGCCTCAGGCACTGAAGTATACTTTGTCAACCACTCATAATTTATACATCTTATCTCTGCCAGAACAAAAGACAGGACAGCATGCACTCTGAAAGGAGGAGGGAAAAAAAAAAAGAGCAAGAAGGAAAAGAAGAAAGAAAAAAAGAAAAAGGCTGCTTGAGTTCCAGTAGCACAAGTTGATAACATTGATGCTTATCTATTTGCTCCTTCAGCAGACATCTCCTGCCACTTTCCACTGAGACTGCTCGAGTTTGCCAGGCTCTCTGGCCATTCCCTGCTGGAAAGATGCTGACATAGTAAGCATGGAGCAGTCTAGAGTTACATTTTAATTACACTATTATCTACAAGAGTCTCTGGAGCACTGATGTTTGTTCTGACCTTTTGTTTTAATCAGCACTCTCAGAGCATGCTGTTAACCACCACTGACAGAGATTGATAATTTATATAGTGTGGTCTTCTTAAGAAGCTTTCATTTAGAACCATTACAGAAATCAGATACTTTTACATTCAGACATCATTTTAGCATGTACTTCAGATAGGTGAGTCTTAGAGTAACACAGAAACCAAATCTCCACTTTGACCTCCAGCTGTATCAAATCAAAAATTATATTTTTTAATATTTTTGGGGGACAAAATATTATTTGTATTTATTTGAGACTTGGAGCACTTTCAATCACAATGTTTGTTCAGTACTTGCTAGGAACTTGCAGATAAGCCTTGCATTCTACTCTTAAATTTTCAGGAATAGGTATTAATCTAAAGGGAGGATGGAAGATTATTTAAAAGCCAACCTGGGGCAGGGTAAGCAAGGCTAGCTTCTAAAATACCTGGTGTTTAGTGTTGTTCAATTTCTCAAAGTGAAAAGCAAAAATCTCTTACTGGTTTTGAAAATTTTATTTTCCAGTTTAATACAATAACAAAACTTAATCTGATCATATCTTCACTTGAATAATACGGTATAAGAACTCCAGCACCTACTACACTGAGAACAAAATAAGCATTTTTGAGGTATTACTCTGCTAGGAAGGTTGTGCTGAAATGGTCTACAAGCCATATTCATCTGTGAGCATCTGTGTTCTGAACCCATGTGTTAATAGCGAAAGATTAAAAAAAAATTAAGACAAAACTAGTCTGAATGAAAACTTTGATGATATAATGTTTTAAATATCGGAAGTTTTAGTAAATGTTGAGTGCTAATATACTGGTAAATTTAATTTGGTAGTCATAATTTCAAGTATTCTCTTGTCCTCTGGTGTCATCTTGCTAATTTTATTGCCCAGATGTACCAGGATGTTTTGGAGGTTTCTAATATTCAGTTTATGTGAATGTTTTTTCTGGCACCCATTTCCATCACTCCTGTATTGAAAGGGGCTCTGAGGATTCTGAGGGGGGCTCGCTGTAGGAGCTCTGCTCTGTGCTGCTCAGCATTGCAAGTGCTAGATGGTGGCATGAGGATGCTGCTGCATACAGACATCATTTTCTCAGTCATAGCTTTCTTTTATGCAGTGACAGTGTGAGAAAAGCCTTCAACTGCCTAGACCTATTTTGTCTGTGTTTTTTACTTTAATCTGTGCTTTTTATGCTAACCTGTTCCAACCTAGATTTGTTTCCTTCTATCGCGTTACACATCCAACAGTGGAGCAGATTACTAAACCACAAAGAATTAAATTAACTACCAAAAGCCCAAACCTGCAGTCATGCATGGACTTCACTAACAATTAAGCAAAATAGCTGCTGGCTATTTAATTGAAAATTGTTAAAAATTACATTTGACTCAGTAGAACTTCTGGGAGAATGAGATTATTTGTACCCCAACTAAATAGAAGACTTATTCTTCCCGATAGCAATGTATTTGTGCAAATACATACATGTTTTTGTAATTCCTGATTACCAAAACAGACCTAAAATTCAGAACTGGTAAATGCAGAAGCAAACAAGAGAGTGTCTGAATTCTGCAATTGGTGTAATGAGCTTGCATAGAGTGACAGCCAGACAGGTTTAGCTACAGAATATGACAAACTGGATTAAAAGCAAATTAAAAGTTTTGATCAGAAAGACAGTTTTGATGATTACAAGCAGCATCATAACATTGTTGCAGCACTTGTAGTAAAAATAAAATAGAAATGGCTTATTCAGCTTGTTAAACCCCTGAGACTAATAAGTGGTGAGACAGAAACTTACTTTTGCTCAATTTCGGAGCGGTTGTAGTCTTGCTTTGCTTGTATTTCCAGCTGAGAGCAAGCAAATAAATGTAGTCAGTGTGAGCCTCAGCCTGTGAATCCAACTTCTCAGCAGGATTTATTAGCTCCAGTATAGCAGGAGCAATACAGGTATATGACACTTTTTGTTTTGGGGTGGACAGGGTGAGTTCCTTTCTGTCTGTAATACATTGTGTAAGGACATTAGAGTTTTGTTTAGAGAGGGAAACTGCTGAAAATCATAAAACTAACATACACTGATCAATATGAAATAGAATTTCATACGATATTGCTTTGAGTGGAAAGAATATATATTACAAAGGCAGTTTAAAGAGACAGCAATTCCCAGTCAGTGGGGACAGGAGATTTCAGTGTGAGAGAATCACTTGTTTCTTCCTTTGCCATCAACCTGCTATATGACCTTGAATAGGATACCTAAATCTGTTCTTTATGCTGTTTTTTTGTCTGTCTTGTCAAGTTAGATTGTGTTCTCTCCAAGGCAGGGCCCGTGTGCTGTGCTGTGATTCTGGGAAGCCCAGTGCTGGCATTATCTGACCTTGAATAAAAGTGTGTAGGTGTTGCTCTAACAGGAATGAAGAGCAAAGTGTCTCCAGGTAACAGGCACTGCACAGTTGCTGTTGTGTATGAGATCAGTAGCAATCATTAAAAAAAAATTTAAAAAGGAGCCGCAGCTATGGGAGAGTCATGCCTAATTGCCAGGCTTTAGAGTTGCTAAGCTATAAAAATATCACCTTTGTTTGATCTCTGTGTTCTTTTGTCCTTCTGTGCAGCTGTCCTTCATTTTGCCAGTCTAACTCCTAGCGAAGCTGATATTCCTTGCTAGGTAGCATCAAGCTTATGAATTTTTATGAAAGCACTTGCTTTTATCCAGCTTTGTGGATGGTGTTTTAGGGTACAGCTTCCCATAGCTACCTTTCTCCTTTCCTGTGTGCCTTCCCCTCCTCCCTGTTTCCCAAGCCTGCATCCTATTCTCCGTGGTAAGCTGGTCCTTAAAGCTGTCTGAAATGGATTTAAAAAAAACCAAAAAGGTGTCCCTGCTTTGTTTTTAAGTATGTTATTTCTTCTTAGTGCTGAGCTGCTTTTTTGTTTTTGTTATTTTGTTTGACAGGCTGCTTGTAGATAGAACAGTTTTCCATAAGGGATTGAAATCATACATCAAATCTATTGTTTTATATGTAAGCCACTTGAGAACAATGAAAGCAGTTGCTGGAACCCAAATACCATTACAAATAGATTTATTGTAGTATGTTTTCTCCCACCTTTTTCTAGAAGTTATTACTTTAATCTTAAGAATTTATGTAAGTATGCTTGTAGCTTTTATATGCTTTATGCATTCACTTTTGAGACTTTTTAGCTATTTAGTGGCATGGTGTTTAAAACAAGTGTTATCAAGGAAATAATTTCAGCTTTACATCATTTTTTTTATATTTCCTTCTGAATGCTACATATAAAATAGCCAGATGGTAATATAAAAGAGTTATAGTAAATGTCATGGAAACTTATCTTCACAATGCCCTTTAGCTTGGTGTGTTCTTCTCAACCTACAAACACCAAGAGAAGATAAAGATGTAATATCCCTTTGTCACAAAATTTTATAAAATTTCAATGTCTTCAAATTTTAAATGCCTCTAAGAAAAAAAACTTATTAGAAATATATGCAATTAAAGTCATTCCGGCATTTGTAAAAGAGCAGAAATGCTTTTAAACTGCTCTTTCCACCTCAACTCGAACAAAGCTATTTTGTACTGAAAATATTTCCCAAACTATAGTTATGACAAACCAGATCAGACGTTCCTAAGAGAATACAGATTTTTTCCAGCATTTTAATAGTGAGCCTAAATCTGATCTCAAAGGGCAGGAAGTTATTTACATATTATCGACCCAGAACTTAATACTCAATAGACATCAAAATGAAACAACATATTTCATTTACAGTAATATCTTAAATGCTTTAGTCATCATACTGGGTGAACTGGAGTCTTGATAGTTTGTTGGTTTTTTTCCTCATGGTTTCAGGGGATGAAAGATTGCCAGTTAGTCTGGAAATGTATTTGAGTTCACTGTGTTGATAGGTGAAAAAACTGCTGATTAGACAGCTTTTCTAGACAGTGTTGTGATTCCACAGCATTTCTCACACTTTCCCAGTCCCAACAGCCATATGTATTAAGATGGTGTCAAATGTAGTTGTTAGTGATCTTAATTTGTTTTATGTGAGTGATTGGGTGAAATGTAAATGTAATATTGATAAGCTGACAGTGCAATAGCAATGTGGGGTTCTGGTTGAATACTCAGCTGATGCCCAGAAGTACTGACAAATGGTAGGTTGTGAAACCATGCTCATTGTTGTTAAGGACACAGGATTAATAAACCCTCTGAATTGCCACCTAGGGGAGGTGCTTGCGTTCTTTCATGTTGTAGCTTCCTACAGATGAACATGAAGTAAATATATCCATGGAAAAATAACAGTAATGATCAAATTAACAAAAAAAAAATCATGAAAACAAATTAAGCAGGCTAAAAAAGCCGAAATTGCAGCTGTGTTGAATCAGTCTGGTAATCAAAATGTTGTGATTGAGCAGTGAGCAGTTTCTTGCTGTCTAGGGCAGTCTTTTCTTAGTGAGAGTGGCACAGAAGTAGTTGTTGAATTTCAGAAATGTATTTCTTGGGGGGAAGAAAAGTGGATGTATTGTTGTGTGGGACTGTTAAAGTTTGCTCAAGTCACGTCAGCGGCATCTCAGGTTGGAATTAAATAACCCTCTTGAAATCTATGATCTTAACAATCTTGAAATCTATATTTTAGTTAACATTTGGAAACAAGTGAAGTACAGTTTGACTCCTACCTTACAGCCCAGTTTCACCACTTTTTTCCTTAAAGCTTTGTCTTTAAAGACTAAGCTTTCCATAGCTCTTCTACTTTAAATATCTTCTTTAATATTGCTGATAAGGTGTTATTTCTGTCTGAAGAAACCTGCAGGTAATATCAACGTATTTACAATATTCTTTGGAAGTAAGGAAAGAGAAAACCCCCTGCTTTTGGCCCAGTGTCTTTACTGGTCAAGGTGTGAACAAGCAGCAGATGTGTAATGCTCCATCACTATTGATTCTGTGCATGTTTTCTCTCAAGATCATCAAAACAGACACAAGAAAATTATAATAGATCTTCTAATGAAAGATGAGATTACTGAAGTCAGACCTTTGCATGGGTGTGAACCAATGGATTCCACCTTAGTTAACCCTGATACAGCTTTTTAGGCATTAATCCTTTACAAGGAAGTTTTCATGCATACCTTCCTCTCCATGGGAGTATCCAATCTTACAGAAGTGTTGCTGATTCTTTTTGACTTTGCATTTTTAAAAGTTGCTTTCTCATGGTTTTTTGGGGGTTTTTTTGGGGGGGGTTTTTTGGGTTTTTTGTTTGTTTTTTTTTTTTTTGTGGTCTTTTGGGTTTTTGTTGTTTTGTTGGTTTGTTTTATTTTTTTCAATAAGAAATAGCTGTAGGCTAAGAAAAACAGCATGTAGGCTTGTTGTGGAGAAAAAGGGGGGAATTGTCTTTTCTCTTTTTTTCTTAATCCCCTAGAAAATAGAGGACACTGCACTTTGAAAAACAAATGGGAGCTTAGTTTCCAATACACAGCAGAATTTGAAATTTAGTTTTGACTTCCTGGTCAAGAACTGCAATTAGTTGCCCCGTGGCCATAGAATATTCCTTAAAAAACTGAGGATGTGGCTGTAGAGGCAAATGGCTATTACTTTTACATAGATAGGAAGAACAGCTGAAAAAAAAAAGCAAAATGAAGTCTGAAAGAATGATGCATGAGGAAAATGAGCACATAAACAACATTTTCTGCTTTCTTTTATTGCAACTATGAATAAATAAGTATTCAAATTACCATTTCCTGTTAACTGGTCAAGAGATATATTTTAGTTTTCCAAGAAAATTTAGATTGAGCATAGGTTCTCTTAGTATGATCACTTTCATCAAAGCAACTCTGTATTTCTGTCAGCATAGTAGTTCTTTCATTTAATTCTTTAAGTCTCTCTAGCTTCTCCTTTAGAGAGTTGCAGAACCCAAGATGCTGAATCCATTGTCTCTTTATTGTGATGCATGCAAATAGAGCAGTTTTAACTTTCCAATCTAAAGTATAAAAAAATTGGATTGCACATTTGAAGTAGAATGAAAATGATGCATAGAGAAGTAGATCATTTTATAGGCTGCTGTTCTATTTTATGGAATGATAAATAATGATGTAAAGTATGTTTTCCTTTGCATGTTTAAATTGCTCAGTGTACCTAACTGAATTTAAACTAAATTCAGAAATGACTGCTCAGCCTTGCTAAAGTACTTGGAGAGCTGCTTTATTCTTAGTGTCTTTTCTAATAAATAAGTTGGTATGAATAGAGCTTCTTGTTTAGATCTTAAATTTTAACTGGACTTTGGCAGATTTAAATTTAATCTGGGCACGGTAAGGGTCTATACTGTCTCTCTTTGCCTGCTGTTTCAAGTGACTGATTTCTCACTCCTATCCCCCAGCCATTTTATATCACTTCCTTTCAGGAGCCAGCTCTGCTGCAGGACCTGACAGACTAATTTCTTTATATTCATAAACTTGTGCTTGGTCTGGCTGGGTTGGGGTTAGGATTTAGTGTTGGGTATTTTTTGGTTTGTGACTGAGGCTGTGTTGGTGGCACACCAGTAATTTGGCTGTGGCTGAACAGTGCTTGCACAGCACCAAGGCTTTCTCTCTTTGCCCGACAAACAGGCTGGGAGTGGCATTGAAAGGGACATAGGTGGAACCACACCTTAAATCTGTACCATCAATTAATCTAGTACATCTGTAAATTCCTCCTGGAATTTGTTTCAGCATGTGGTGTTAGTTCAAATAAAATATTTTTTAAAGTAATGTTTGCTTTGCAGGTAATGCATCAGAAAAAAAGGAAAGGCAACTTCAATGGTTTTATTTTTGTTCATGGACCTTGCCCTGTATTACCTTATTACTTTGCCTTCATCTCTTTTTTTCTCATTGTGGTGGCTCAAGTTAGCACAAATTGCTTTTTTTGTGGTTAGCAAACTCAAAATGGAGGTTATAGGTCAAGAGAGACTGTCAAGGGATTACTAAATAAGCAAATTTCTTTTCACTTTTTGTGTTATTTTCAGCTACTTTCTCATAAAATATAAGCCTTGTGAAGTTGAGAGTGAGGCTTGGATTTGCTTTTTGATGCCAATATTGCCCAGCTGTTTTTAGAAGGGCATTATTGGTTAATCCATGTGTGTACACACACATATATATGACAGTGTTGTGATAGAGTAAATGAGTAGCAGCGTTCTTTGGGCATTTAGAAACAACCCAACTCCCTTCACTGGACACAGTGACTCTCTCACAAGGTCTTTTAACCCTTGTGACTTGCTGGTTGTGAGATGCATGCCTTAGCTAACAAGAATAAATGTATGTGGCTAAGAAGCAGTTTCAGCTGTTCCAGAGATCTTGAGTGCTTGACAGTGTAGATGTGGCCTAAATATCTTGGTTTTCACTTTATTTTATTTGCTCTTAGACTGTGTGTCACACTTGGTTATCATTTTAAAAGCTTCAGCTGTGGGAGAGAGATGCTGGTGTGAGAATGGTGTCACACCATGAAAAATCCAGAGAGGCTTTTCCAGTGGTCACTCATTTAGGTACACCTCACCCACTGGCAGAGGTATGGACTGCATGGCCTCATGTGCCTCCTTTGCCTCTGCCTTCAGTGGTTCTGTGGTTCTGAGAGTGGCAGGGCGCTGCAGGAGCCCAGCACGAGGTCACTGATGGCTGCAGAGGGACAAGGCCCTGAGCACCTGCCCAGCCTGGCTGGGGTGTACGGGGCACGTGGCACTGCCCTGTAGAGATCGCTCTTGAACACGGGGAAATTACTTAATTCCCTCCTTTTGCTGCTTCCCCAGGAAAATAGGACTTTGGCTGTTGAAGCTGATACCTTTTAGTTATTCAGATGGTCAGTTTTCGTTGCATTCCTAAAGCAAAAACAATGTGTTGACGTGGGTGAGAACTGATACAGAACACTTTCTTACATTGCCTCTCACTTCTTAGGACATTTGGAGAACCCTAAACAGTCCCTCTCCCAGCTCCCACATTTCAAATTTTATTGGCATTGTACATTAAAATAAGATCTGCCCAGCTCTGATATTCAGTCAAAACTGGGCTAAGAATTTGTAACTTGTTAGACTCAAATTCTACAGTTGCTGCTACAGAGCACACTCTGTATTTCAGATTACATACCACGAGGTTTTACCTAATAGATATGATCCATCCTGAGCTTTCAGAGGAATCTAGAGCAGTTAGACTTATTCATTCATCTTTAATTCGAAATCTGGCATGTAATTGTGATTATTTCTAAAAATATGTAAAGTAAAGATATTTACTGTATATAAACAGTAAAGATATTTAGTATTTTAACTGTCCAAATGCCATTGAATTGTTTTCTTGGAAATAACTTAAAAAAACATGTTGAAACTCAGGAGAATTTGGGCATGCCAAGGGAGAGTTCTCTTTAGTCTTTTTTGAATGCCATGGGTAAATTCAAAACTTCTTGCAGTGTATAAACTGGTCCAGATAACAGCAGCATACGAATTGTCCTTGTACCTGTTGATTGCCTTATTTGTTGAAAATGTGTAATACTTCTCAAAACACAGAGTTTCAGTTCTTTGTGAATGGAGTTTGAAGCAAAGTTTCCCTTTGTGACTTGGGAGGTATGCAGTTGATGGGTAAAGTTTACATATTGTTGAGATGGCAAATATTTGATGGAAGTGAAAGTAGAAGCCTGAACAAGTTTGTTCTCATGGAGGAAAATGAGGGGTTTTAGCAGAAAACATGAAATTCCTTCTGTGCATGATCTCACCTTAAGTTTTGAGCATGTTCTATTTTCAGGTCATTAAGCAGTTTATTAAAAGGGTTTTCTTTGCTGACATAAAGGTATCAGTTTTGGGTGTGTTCCAGTACATTAGGGAGAAAAAATTAAGTGATACAGAATGTCTTTCTTCTCCACCTTATTTTCTTAGACATTGCAGTGAAGCATACAAAAAGAAGCTTTGTAGCAGAGGATGGATGAAAGGATAGCATGGTATGGAGAAAAAAGCATGGACAGGAAACTTTTTTGTGTATCAGTGCTGATTTGGGAGGATAAGAATACCTTTACTTAAAATTAGTTGAAAAAACTCTGTTAGAAGAGTTGTATTTATTGAATAAATATGTTGTATATCAGTATGGAAAGAGTAAAGAATTTCTATGACATTTCAGGGATATGCATCATTGAATCCATAGCAACAAAGAAGAGGAAGATTTTATGTTTGTTTTTCAATAACAACAAAATATTTACATACTGTGGTGTCTTGTTAGAAGATCTGGCTACATGTGGGACATTATTTATGGAGTTGTGCACTTATGACATTATAAGCTGGAGGAAAAGTTCTTTATCTTACTATGGTGCTTGTTCATGTGCTGCAAAATTTTTATTTTATGCTTTGTTTTTAACATTTTCTCTACTATTTATCTTATTTATTAGAGGTTTATTGGAATTGTTGAATACATTGGGCAGGTGATGAAAGGAAATAGACTTGGAAAACTGCTACTTTTGTTTGAAAAAAAAATTTAAAATCTCTACAAATCTCTATTTAACAAAAGAAAAGGCAAGATAACTCAAACTGAAATATATATTTAAATTGTCCATATTAAATCCAACTTGAAAATGGCCTAAGCAGTAATGGTACTGGACTATATTGTGTTTATCCACTTTATGGCAGAGCTTTTGATTCAGAAATCATAGTCATTTATAGAGGGTATCAGGTATCTGTAGTAATTTGTGGAGAGTATCTGGGAATGCTCATTAGCTCATTTAAAACGAAAAAAAACGAGTATAATTTGCTTTAAATTTAAAAGCCATCACAATTTTTTTTTTACTCTGAAGCATGTCTGTCTAAAATGGAGCCATTGGAAGGGAAGGATAAGGCCTGTCAAGCCACTTCTTCTGTGTTAGTGCTTCATCTGCTTTGTTTGACATCTCTAAACAACTCTTTAAAAATGTCGATTTTGGCATGCTCCACAAAGGAGGACTGAAGGGTGTTGTTTAAGTTATTTGGACCTTCTCTGTTTTTCTTTCTGTGGCACAAAAATGTGCATTTTTTTTCTATGCCTTTCCCCCCAACAAATGTGTGTTTTAGCCTCAAATGACCCTGGCATCTTAACATGTCAGAGTGTTAATAAAGCACTGAGGCTGTCATAATGTGGGGTTAAATAAAGTCTTCATGAGCTGTCTATTAAGCTGATTTTTTGTTTGTCACTTTCTGTAGTTTCTTTATGGATGCAGCTTGTCTTGGTTTGTGGGCAGCCAAGCAAACGGGCTTTGTCTTTGTTCACTGCTCTGTTTAATTCTCCCCCTCATTCATTAATCATCCCTTTGACTATTTATACCAGTGGCAAGTATAGCTAACACACTTAACGTTTTCTTTTGTCTCAGTGGCACTCTTTGTGCAGGCCAGAGGAGGGCTAATTATTAACTGTAAAGTGACATTAAAAACCCGTAGATAAGCATACAAATGCTGCATCCACTGAAATGCAGGGGGTTTTTTGTTGGGATTTTTTTTTTTTAACGTTCAAGTGCTTGTGGCCAAATGAGTTTTTCTTGCTCTGTATAGTTGGGAGTTCACAGTAGCAGCGCCAGTGTCTAGATAATTAATGAAGAAGCTCTGTTAAACCCAGAGAGTCTGCCAGTGTCAGGTTTTTCAGTTTCATCTCTGGACAGCTTAGTTGGGTAGTTTGTACCTTATCAGGCAGAAGCAGGGATTTAAATTGCTGCTATTTAGTTGGAGGCAGTTCCTCTTCTCTTTAAAGGTCCCATTCCTGTGTTTATTAGTATTCTGTATGCACAAGTCTTGGAATGTGCTTTTTGTTTTGACTTATGATGGGAAAGATTTTAGCATTTTCTTTCTGGCTTCCTTCCACTTATGAGGTTGTCTTGAAATTATAACTTTGGGGTTTTTTCAAACACTGACAGTGATCACACCTTTCTTGCTTACTCAAAGTCTTTCTGATATCTTCCTTCTCAGTCTAGATTTCATTATATCAGCACAACAATTATTCTGGAAAGACTTTTTTGAAAATATAATATTTAGAAAAAGTGTGTGTGCTAGCTCTTTGGAGGAAATCTAGTCGTCACAGGATATTTTGGGGTTTTTTTGCAGTGTTTGCCTCATTCCGCCCCTTGCAATAGGATTGAAACCAGATTTTTTTTTGTTTTTCTGAGAAATGAAAATAAAGTCCTGCTCTGTGAGGGGGTTCAGAGAGATGACTGCTGGATTTAAGCAGTGTTGCAATCAGATGCTAACTTGTAAGTATAAGTGACTTTTCCTTTGGCTGATGTTGCAACCAGAGAGATGTGTTCCTAATTCATAATCATGAACCTAACACATGGGTGAGGCTGGAGCTGGAGCTGCAGCTGATCCTGTCAATGGGTGAAACAGTCTGGTCCTGCAGTCATCCCTGAGCACAGTTTGAGCATTTCTGGCCTCTGTCACAGCTGACATTTTTCTGGCTCTCAGCATGACCAAAAATCCTACTGAGTTGAACATAAAACATAATATCCACTGAGATAGGTCTTTGATAGCAGAGCTAGGAAGAGGTTATGCTCTCTTATTCAAGCCTGTATATAAGTGAATGAGCCTATTACTTCACTCTGTTGTTATTGCCAAATGGAATGTCTTTCAAAAATTTTTGAACAAGCGATAATGTTGTTTGGGTATCACAGGGCAGTCTGCTTTCAGCTAGCTTAGGCAGATTGCAGCTCCAGCTGAAGCAGTGGATCAATAGTTACAGATTGCTTGCTGGATGTTCCAGTTAGGAAATTGCTATGTTGATTACAGAGAATCCTTACTTGAGATGAAATTGAGAGTGGTGGGAAAATCTTGTTTAAAGAACAGTGTGGTGATACATTAGACTGTGTTGCATAAATACCTTTGTTTTCCATGCTGTGTAACTGAATAGTTTTTTTAACATTTTTAAATAAACCGCTTCATAATGTTTGGCGGTTTTTGTTTTTAAGAACCAAGATAACTTCTGTAGCTCACTCTATTTTCTTGCTTTCACATGCACTAAGTTCAACTCATATTCTGCATTATAAGTCAGTGTGAATGAGTTTTGCCATGGTATTATGGAAGAATATTTACTTTTTCAGAGTAAACTTCCAGTAGTTTAATTCTTATTATTTTGCCAGACTGAATGTTCCTATATTTCCTAACTATTTTTTGCAGCAAGGCCCTGAAAATACAAGTTCTTCTTAAATACAAATGCCTTCCTGGCATGATGAATCAAATTAGTCTTCAGGTAGATAAGTCTCTCTCCTGCTACAAGAAAGCAAAGTTTATTGGCTTTTCATTAGGGTTTTGAGTGTGTAGTTTATACAAGACTGGCCTTTCTTTCAGACTGTCAGCAGCCCAATAACTAAAATGAGGTTGGTAACTTTGATATTTTAATATGCTAAAAGTAAGAGATAAAATCTCTGCAGAAAGAGACATAAGTACAATTAATTCATCTATCTTGAAAAAAAGTCCACAGTACCTCAGCCTATGGCATGCACAGGCAATCTCTTGGATGAAATCATACCAGCTTTGTGGTACTTTGTTCACTAACAGAGACCTCTTACTTTTAGCAAGGTAAGAGTTTGAAATAATAATGCCATCTTTTTTTCTGGAAGATATTTGTTGATAATAATCTTATGGAAGTGTACAGAATTGTAACAGCTAGAAGACCCTGTGAAATGCTGCTGGACTTCTGGCGTCAGGAGATGCTGGGATTTGGTTGTGGGAATGTGGAGGTGATCAAATGCAGATCTGATCTTTTCAGATGGAGGAAAGCTGTAATGATTTAATAAGTGAAAATGACCATAATCATGGGGTTGAAGGAGCGGCAGGTGATAGAGAGTTTTGTTTTTATATCATTGCTCTATTTTTCTGACATCTCTGCAAGTTTGCTTTTTAGTCAAGGAAGACAAAGTCTGTATTCACAGAATTAATATGTTTATTCATTTAAATGTGCAATGCAGTTATGGTTCCCTTCATTTCTTATATACTTCATTTTCTTAGCTGTGTTTATTGCATCAACACCTCTATAGAATATTGGCATTTCTGTACACTAAGAAAGCTGTCTTAAGAGAGAGATGAGTCCATAACTCAAGTTACATCACGCTGAATGCTCGGTGCTGTGGTGAATAAATTTTTTAAAAAATGTAATCATTCTAATATGTCACCTTTTTTCCAAAGTGTTTCTCTCACAGAGAACATTCTTCATGTTAAAATTATTTATGATGTGGTTTTAAAAAATAAATAACAATGATTTGCACAATGTCAGCAGATGCAGCCTGGACATCCCGTGGTGTAATCAAGAGTGTCGACTCTTGTGACCCAAGGGTGAAAGTTTTGATCAGTTTTGCTTTACAGTTCTTTCATCCTATGGAAGTGTGAGGCAACACTTATGATTACCCAAGAGTCACCAGACTGCAGCTACATGCACATACATGTACACTCAGAATATTTAAAATTATTAATCAAAGTTCCATGATTAGGAGTTCCACAGATTTTTGTCAGAGGTTAATACTAATTTTTCATTGGAGAGTGGTGTATTTTATGTCTAACTCAAAAATTCCAGATAGTCTGGTGTTCAGGAACTGTGTTGGAAAGCTAGGGGAATTGTTTGCAATTCACATTTCTGCCTTTGACCTGTTATGTAGCCTTGGGCAAATAATTTAATCACTGTCTAGCTCTGTTTCCTTTCTTCTTTTTTTTTCTTTGTTCAGCTCATAACTTTCAAAACTGTTTTCTAATCTTTAATATGAGAAAAACAAATTTATATAAAGTATTATATCTTCCCAGTTGCAATATTATGAATATTGCAGAGGATTGATAAATTTAAATAGTTGTAAAGCAATTCTTTTCTCTAACTAGTTTTTGTATTGCTTACTGAGGTCAAAACTAGAAACTGTTAAATTTTCTTTGATGCTTTGTAACTAAAAAGGTATAGTTAAAAGTTTTTGTGTATTGAAGACGCTAGACTGGACTGGATTATCAAGGAAATGGAGTTTCATCTTTCAGCCTTGAGAAAGTGTTGAGATAGTAACACACACATGTGTAAGGTAAGGGGAACACCAAGGAAAATAAAGACACTTCTCAAATATTTTATTCCAAAAAGAGAGTATGTATGAGACGATTAACAGGAGGATTATAAAAGAGAGAAAGCTGGTGTCCAAGTGTTATGTATTTCCACTTAAATGAAAAAGCAATGAGAAAACTGGTGAAATTATGTTTCCTTTTCTTTGGAAAGTGTTTTCCTCTTCTGGTTCTTACTGAGTATAACCCTACTTAATGAAGTAGGCAGATCCTAAGCATTGAGTACTTGCAGGATTGTTTTCCTTCTCTGTTTAATCTAATTTTAATTTATTGATTTATTTATTTATTTTAAGCAACTTTTAACATCTGCCGAAGTGCACAGACTGAATTATATCTTTGCATAGAAGTTGCCAACTGGGACTTAATATCTTTTATAGAAAAGTAAATCTTCACTTCTTTATATTCCTTCACAATTCAGAGCCACACAGCCTGTTACCTTTGCATTTATAGTATCCAAGTTTTTTTTTTTTGTCAGGCTGTTTATCCCAGTTCTCTTTGAAAACAGTACGAATGGGATTGAGTACCTACCAAATTAGCAGGTCACCATTCATGTCCACATTGGGACAAGGAAGAAGTTAGGAAGAAGAAATCTAACTAGAAAGTAATTTCGGCTTTAAGATGCCTTATTTGTTGAGTTGAGGCCACAATGCACGCCTTTTTAAAAATTAAGAAAAAGTGAGCGGATCAGATTTTTTCACTTGCCATACACAATTTTAGTTATTCATTCCTACTAGTTGTGTATGGATGCTCTTGAGTTTAATTTAAAGTCTTGAGTCTTGAAAAGATTAAGTCCAGAAAGCAATTACATAACTGTCCTTGAGTTTCATTTTCTGTGTTTTGTCTTGCTAATACTCTTTGTTGTTGAATAGTAATCTTTCTAGTATTTTAAAGGCCATCATTTAGGAGTCTCTGCAAGTCACTCATCTGAGTTCAAGGAGGAATAACCTAGACATGAGCATTCTCTAGTTTATGGTCATTATTCTTTCATTCTATCATTTTGTTCATGTTTAGGACAAGTGCATAAATGACATTGTTGATAGAGGAGTAAAACCGAAAACATGCTTACTGGTCCTCTGATGTACTTATCAACGACTCTGTTGTTTGTGCATGCATGGCAGGTAGATCTATGTCTCCTTGTAATGCTGTCAGAGAATTTAGGATTTTTAATTCCATATGTTAAGTCAGAGAAGTGTGCTGTTTACTTTAAATGCTATAATTTCGTTGATCATTTCTGTGTGTACTGAGCTGCACAGCCCAAGAATACAATTTTAAAAAGGTTTTGAGTGAGTTAAGATTGCATCTGTAAATTTGTTATTTTTCAGAACAAATTAGTGGTTTAACTTGCTTGATTTCTGTCAGTTACCAAAGAAAAGGGAAAATTCATAGGTGTGAGGCTGGGGCAGAGTGAGGACTGCAGACCATGACATGTTTCAGCAGCGCACGTGGCCTGCTCCTGTCCAGCCTCTCGTGCAGCAGCACTCCAAAACCCTTCTTGGCAGGTACACTCTCATTCAGTTGTTGAGTAATTCAGCCTTCTCCTTATCCATTGTTACCAGTTTGTCAACATTGTTTATCTTCTTTGACCTTCCTTTTCTGGTTAACATATCTGTAGAAGTCCTTCTTATTATTCTTTGTGTTCCTTGCCCAGATCAGTTCCAACTTCACCTCAGCTTTTCTCGCCCCATCCCTACACAACTGAACATCTTTACCCTTCCCAGAGTACTTGTCTTTGTTCCTACTCTCTCTGCATTTTTTTTCTTTCCCTTTAGTTTGCCCAGCAGGTCCTTACTGAGCCTTGCTGCTCTCTTACCATTCTTGCATGATTTCTTGCAGCTGGGGATTGCCACTCTCTGGAATATTTCCTTAATCTGCCAGTTCTGTTCCACTTGCTTTTTCCTGAGGGCAAGTCCTACTGACAATCTCCTTGAGCTAGAAGTTTTCTCTTCTAAAGTTCAGAGGCCTAACTTTGCTCCTTGACCCACGTGCCTCAGAACAGCAAACTCCACCAACTCCAGCAACTCCACTGCAGATCTCGTCTTCCCTGATGAGGCCACTTGTGTTGGTAACCAACAGGTGCAGTATTGCATCCCCTCTGGTAAGGCTGCCTCTTACCTGCCTCATCTGTAGGCCTTTTGAATGCCTCCAGGCGTGGTGGCTCCAGCTCTTCCCTGGGCAGCCTGTTCAAATGCTTGTCAACTCTTTCAGTAAAAATATTTTCCTAATATTCAATCTAAAACTTTTCTGGTGCAACTTGAGGCCATTTCTTCTTGTCCTGTCTCCTGTTACATGGGAGAAGAGACTGACCCTCACCTTGCTACAACCTTTAGGGAGCTGTACAGAGTGATAAGGTCCCTGCTGAGCCTCCTTTTCTACAAGCTAAATACCCCCAGCTCCCTCAGCTGTGCCTCACAGGACTTGTGTGTATTGTGTGTCATTGCTGGTCAGGTGTCACTGTGTGTTACCTGCCATGGCTATAGAAATACATATGTAACAATTATATATCTCTCATTATCCTCTTCTAACCATTTCTTCTTTTTTCTTTTCCTATGAGGTGACTCTGGATGTCTTCAGTGTTGTGTTAGCAGTGTTAAAAACATCCTTGGTTGTAAAATGCATGATGTTTGTAAAATAGAGAAATAAAATAAAAATATTATATAATATTATAATAAAATAAAAATAAAAATAAAAATTTGACATTGTATCATATCTGGCTTACCAGTTTTGCTGCTTAATCACTTGGCCTCATGCTGAAGTAGAGATGGGGAAAACAAAAATAATTTTTATACCCCATCACTGTATTTTATCATTGCAGGGAATGGCAGAGGCTTGTAATTGTAGAGAAAAGGACTGGCCACTAATAAGTTGTTACCAAAAGTATGGTGAGAAATATCATTCTGTAGCAGCCAAGAGGTTTCACCTGGTGTCTGTTTTCACAAACCCCAAAAGACACATTTTTAAGGGAGAATGCTGTTAGCCAGTAGAGATTGAACATCTTCACCAGCAGTGTGAACAGAGGCCCATGCTGTAATTGAGACGCATGTGGCTGTGTCAGCAGGTGATGGCAGACAGACACACCTGAATGACAGTGTGACAGGGAGCAGAGACAGGGGGCCCCATCCAGCCTCTCTTACTGCCCGAGTGATGAGCACTCAGGAACACAGTCTGTGAATTATCAGCAGGCCAGAATGAGATGAGGCTTAGGGAGGGCTGCCAGACAGTTTGCAATGTGCTGCACATTTCTTTCAGCAGTTGCTATTTTGCTATGCATAGCCCCTTGCTATTAAGCAGACAGAACAGCTCATATCCTGTGGACGGATGATAGATATGTCATATCACTGAAAAATTGTTTGTCTTCCACAGGTGTATGGGATGCCTTTTAAAGCAGACAGAGCACATGACACTTTTCAACACTCTTTTCGATACTGATTTGGCATTCAGGGTCTATCAAAGGAGAAATCTTTCACATGCAATTATGACAGAAAATAAAGGTGATGAAGTGTTGTATACAAAGAATGGAGAGAGATCAAAGGACTGTAATGAAAACTGATTACAATAAAAGAGCTGCTTCAACCCTGAGAACTCCACAGAACTGCTTGGGGCATGACAACACACACACACACACACTTGCATGCACAAAGGAAAAGATGAAGATAAAACCACAGACACTAATTCATAGGAAGAAATGAGGAAAACTATACAGCTGCTTGCTTGGATATCACAAGGCACATTAAGAGACTGAAGTGGTGTAAAGTGACCATTCTAACATTGGAGAGTCTGGTCAGATCCTTTTGTAAAACTTTCTTTACTGTAGTACCAAAGTTTTGTAAATTTATAACTTCTGATAAGATTGTAGGATAGATGACCTCTTTCAATTCTTCTATTGTTTTCTTGATTAATCTCGTGGGGATCAGACACAGAATAAGTCACTCATTCAGGTTTAAATATTAGCAAGGACACTGTTTAGTACTGTTAGTTGCATAGAAATGAAGATATTAATCAAGTTTACTCTTCTATCCTTTTGGCTCCTGTTCTGATTTAAAGCCTATTCAAATGACTTTACATTGACTTCACTATGTCTTTCCCAAATTCCTGAGCTGAGTTTTGAAACCATTCATTGGCCAGTTTCTGTTACGTGCCAAGCAATTTTGTTTCCTTACAAATTTAGAGACCATTATGCTAAGTACCTTTCACATGTTTCAAAAAGCCTTGTGTGATTGAGTGCAAACCAGAATTATTTATTTACTTGTTTTTAATACTTGTATTCTTTAATAACTTGCCAATGTCTTTGTAGTGAAAGACCTATCATTTTACACAAGGTAAAGAATTGACAGTCTTTGCAGCTGTGTTGTTTCGAATTTTTATGTTCTGCCAAGATTCCTCATAAATAGTGAGTTTAGCTTCAAACCCAGAAGGAAGAAATATTTTTGAAAACTCTGCAGTGCTTGCTTTTTTTTCCACTTATATTCTGAATGAACGATTTTATTTTTAGTCCCAAAGCAGAGAGTGTTACCTGGAGCAACATTGACTCAAACCACTTATTTTTGCTAAGAGTTTTAAAAGTGATTTAGCTCCTTGACTTGTGTGAAACAAGAGCATTTCATTGTTTGAAAACTCAGCTACAAAACTAGAAATGTTACCCACAGCGCCGATGAAATTTCAACTAAATCCAGAAAAGCAGCTTACTAGTTCTAATATCTTTCCAAGGACTGGCTTTTCTTCTCAAGATTCTGTTCTGTCTCTCTGAACATAAGACATACTACCACTTATAGCAATATAATTTGCCCACAAGTTAGTATTTAAAAATACTGCCTCACATAATAAGCAGAACTGCTTTCTCTTATGTCATTCAAAAGGGCTTTGTCAGGGCTATGGTGCATCCCAGAATGAACATCCAAAATGTATTTAGAAATGTTCTTCTGTAAAGTGCTAAAAGACCTGAATGTATTTCTGCTGCATTAAACAGAAATTAGTCTGTTGGCCATATCAGAGCATTTTCTTTGTTTTTTTTTTTCCTTTCCCACAGTTTATTTCCTGCTGTGAAATACAACTGTTAAAATATCAGATTTAAATTCTGCTTATTGTGGTTTGTCTCCTTCTCTCTCAGGCACTGTTCCTTTCTTTGTATCACTGTCAGAGCCAAGAAAACCTCACTCTAGAAAGGTCAATTTCCAGAGAGGTGACCTTTGATAGTATGAGTGTCCTATTTAAAAAGTGATGGCAATAACAAGCCCGCCCCCATAAGCCAGAAGACTTTATAATTCCTCCTTTTTGCTCTCAAGTTATTCCAAACAGAATGATTGTAAAGAGAATCCTTCTTTTAGTGTTGGTTGCTTGAATGAGTTTCCCTGACTAATGGCACCTACGTTCATGGTGTGTCACAAGCCCAAGTTCTCCTCTGGCTGTGGACGATGTTTGTGTCTGTTCCATCAGGCTTTTTGAGCTGTACTCTTGTATGGTTCTGGTAGGGCTTTCAACACCATTCAGACACATGTTCTTAATTTCAAATAAGGAAAATAAGAGCAAATGGACCTGGCTGCCTGGGATGAGTATTAAGGCATTTCATTTGCTACAATGATCGCTCTTTTAAGGACAGTTATTCAAAATCACCAAAACCATGGCAACAGCTTATCTTCCAGAGCAAAGATGCAGTAGGCTAACATTATCTTAATTTTTGTTGCCCTTTTCACGACCATGATACTAGTATTTCAATTTGAATACTATGTGTTTAATGAGAGATTTGCAGTAGAGATTGACAGAAAGCAGAGCTAGTACAGGTTTAAACAAATTGACATTCTCAAACTTCCTGATAGTAATTTCTTAATTTTTTAAAGCAGATGTCTACTTATTTTGCATCTGCAAAAGAAATTTTATTGGTATAGCTTAAATCTGTAAATGCAGATGTTACCAAGCTTTCAGGATGAATTGAGTTGGAACAGATTTCTAAGTATTGTATACAGTAAGCAAACAGTGTAAATCACATCTAGAGAAATATGCAATATTAATATCAGGGGTGATTTGTGCATTCCTCTCTGTTTTAACTACCTAAAATTTCCTGATATTGTCAAATCTCTTGTTGATCTGAAAAAAAGTATTTTTTTTCACCTGTGTGTACAACACAATTTTTGGATGCTGGATAATCAATAGTGTTTACAAAAGAAGCTAATTCACAATTCTTAAACTTCTGTGGCTTGACACAGTAGAAATGGCAGTACTACCAAAACATTTAGATCAAAGTGTTTTCTCTTTCATATATCCTTAAAAGATAGCTTCTTTAGGTTATGAAAGAATCTCACTATCTAATGTACTTATGGAGAGGGAAATCTATTGATGTTTTTCATAATTGAATGTATAGAAACATCACAATAAAGAGCAGAAAAATCTTAAGTAATTCTGCTCTTACTCACTGTTGTACGTTCCTAGCAAGTTATATACTTGCACTAGAATGAGAATTCTTTTATAAAGAAAGCAAAGATAATTTATTAATTGTTAGATCTCTGTCTACTGAGAAAAAATCTCCTTGAATTGTCCATGTAATGTAGTAATGGTATGAAAACCACAGAGTTATTTGTTAATATTTCTAAAGAGCCTATACAGATCCATTCCAAAATTAATAGCTTAGAATTTAATACATGTTGTTTAATGCTTGCACATATTGTCAGTAGCTTCAAAAATAACTTTGTGTGGAAAATGTGCTCAGAAAGTAATTTAATTATATGTTTATTATGTACTAAGTTTCACTTATATTAGTAGATTGAGAATAATGGTTGATTTTCTTGAATGGTAGTAGAGAGATGCAGTGGATAATTCTGTGCCTATTGTAACACATTAAGATGCTCCTGTATAATGTAGAGCTGCTAAATTAGATTTTAAATTATATCTATCATTAGGTCTGGAGAGAGGGAAGGTACTTGAGAGCTTTCTCTTTCAGCCTTCTTTTCCAGTTGCACTTTTTGACTGGAAAGTAGGTGATCTGGGGATATCTGCACCAACTCTGTACTGCCATAGTGCACTCATGTAGCCTTACCTGCTCAGTAAAGCTCTATTTTCAATTTCCTCTAATGGAAACAACAAAAAATGTGCCTGCCGCTTGAACTGGGGCCTTTTGTAGGAAATGTAAACTTTCTGCTAAATTTTATACGTATTACTAATTTACAGTTCTGTAAACCCATCTGTACTTCTCTGATTATTCTTTTTGGTTAAAATGTTCTCTTTTTGTAAGTTTATTTTTTGTCATAGGAAGACAAAAATATGAATTCTTCTTGTTGTGAGATTAAGACAGCTTTTACACTCATCCCTTCAAAGTTGTGAAAATGCATGTCCGAAGATCACAAGCTAAGCATTCCTTTTGCTTTTCAGGAACCTAATGTCTATACTAATATTGGAAAAGGACTTTGTGGCAGAAGAAGAAATGGTTATTTACAAAGGCAGAGTATGAATGCCTTCTAAATATGTTTATAGTGTTAGCTTTTAATAACCTATGTTGTCAGCTTTTTAAGGTTTTATTTATTGTCTTCTGTAATTCCATATTGCATATATTTCTGATGTGCCACTGTGTAACTGTAAACAATTTAAAGCACCCTTGACCAGTATAAAATACTCAGAGAAAAACATAGACTGTTCAGGTCCAGTGGACCAAAACTCTTGGAGGACTTGACTTTGAAAAGATCAGTCTTCATCTGCTGAAGATAACGCTATTTGTGAATGTTTGTAGAGATGCCAAGAATTCCTTCCCAGCCACATGCCTGTGGCTGATTTGACTCTTGTGCTAAAGCAGCAGCACCAGAGTGGCTGAAGCGAGGGGAGAGTGCGGTAGGGCGAAAAGCAGCGGAGTCTGAGAAGCTGAGATCAAAGGATCCCCCATGGCTTCTGCTCCTGGCTCCAGCTTCAGCTTCCATTTAATTAGAGTCAAATCACAGAGGCCTGTCTCTTAAAGTGTCTTCTAATGTTGAAGAGTTATTTTTTGGCTACCTGATTTTGAGATATGTAATGTTAGTTTTTCTGTCTTTGTGCATCTGCATCATTTGTGAACGGCATGGAATTATGGATGCTCAGTACCTTTAAAAATACGTTATTATCTTACTTCACATTAGGCTAGGAATGGAAGTGCTCTAAACCTGTGGTCTTGTTAATGTTAGCTCTCTTCTCTGGGGTAATATATTACTTACACCACAAGACTAAGTTAATATCTATAAATGAGTAGACAAAATGTTAAATTCAAGGGTATGCATAAAAGAATGATTGCATGATTATACAAATAGTGGTTTTTCCTCTTTTTATTTTGATTTGTTTTTGGTGGGTAAAGACCTTTCTAGAAAAACTTACTTTTTTATAGAGAAGTTTTTTATGGATGCAGACTACAGAACAATTTAACTTTGGGGAAAGTCACTTCTTGTCTTTGCAATCAAAGTTATGTTTTGAGGCAATGTGTTTTTCTGTTTGGTTTTTTTGGTTGTTTTTTTGGTGTGTTTTTTTTTTTTTTTTTTTGTTAGTGTTTTGGTTTTTGTTTTTTGGATTTTTTTTAAAGAATAATCAATCATAATAAGGCCAGACTTTTCTGGGTTTGTCTGTATCATTGCATCATAGAATCACCGTAGACTATATTTACACATGTTTATATAGTGCATGCCTATGCCTAATAACTTGAGGGCAAGTTAGTTCCCAACTATGCACTGTAGACAAGGTATAACATACTTATTTTTCATATTGTATGAATTTTGCATTTAGTATTATAAATACGTATTGTCATACTGAAAACGCAGACACAGAGAAGGGGAATGCAAGTCTATAAACACACCAAGTATCTTCTGTTGTCTCTCTACCTTTGTAAGGGTTATTCCTATACAGAGCTCAGATATACCTACTTCCATCAACATCTGAATTACCAAGTCTTACAAATGTTTTTTTTCTAATTGAAATTCTAATAGTTTAATAATTTAATGTGCTTAGTCTTTTCCTTTGCCCTTAAAGAAAAAAAAAAAGTTTACTATTTTCTCACAGTCAGAAATAGTAAAATATGTGCAGTCCAGCAATATCAATGACTCCTATGTTGCATTATATTAAAATGGAATTTATTGTCAGCTTCACAAAATACATTGTCTAATCTTACACTTGGTATGGCTTTTACAAATACAATGACCATTTTCTTAAAAATACCTTCAAATGAGGTAATTTTTAAAGAGAGGTCTCTTTTAAATTAGTATGAAGTACTGGTGTTGTCTCAGTTTCTATATCCAGGAAAAGTTTTATGAAGAAAAAATAATCTGTGTGAAGATGTTTACCACACTGAGGCTGTTTTTATTGTGAGTCAGATGGGCAGGAAAGACTTCCAGCAGCAGTAGTCTTGAGCCACTTGAAAAGGTGCTACTAGATCTTCGCTCTCATGTAACTCAGCCACGTCTGCAGTAGGGATGCTTCCTGAAGTGACCAGACAGCTCAGTCCTTGTGTTTATTATGGCTTTTTTTGTACTTGGTCCTGAGAACATGGTATCCCTTGTGCTGCCTTAGTGAGGCCCTTCATCATCTTTGGTTGCAATATCACTCCAAAACGTTACTCACTTCCTGGATTAATTCAAAGCAAGATTTTTTTTTTCTTTGAAAATGGTCTAGTGACATTGGAGAACCCCACTGATAAATATCAGAACTGTGGAAACCTTGAAGTCTTGTAATGGGGAAAGAGAAGTGTGATAGCTTAGCTAAAGTACAAGCTACAGGAATTTCAGTCATCTCAGAAGTACTTAATTTTCAGAAGTGCAGCCCAGCAGCACAGTTTAGTTTATTTCTGTCTTGGGTATTGCAATCTGCATTTATAGGGAAACAAAGTAGTAGTTTCCACGTTTTGTCGCAGCATGGCTGATTCATTGAGGCATTAGAAGTGGTTAATGACTATCAAGGTACCAACATTTTGTAGCTGGAATGCAGAAGTAAGCAGTCAGCAATTGGGACTCAAATGTTTTATTGCAGCCTGTCTAGTTTAAATAGAATCACCTGTTTCTGTCAAGTAAACACCAAGTGTTTTATTTTGTGCAAGTAGGGCCCTCTTGGTCTTATGAAAGCTGCTTTTCTTCACCAAGAGGGTACAAAAGATTTCTCAACTTCTACATACAATTGTCTACTGCATCCTTTTGAGGTTGAATTGCTCTAGTAAAATCTTATAGCACATTTAAAAAACATCCTGGTAAAGGGCTGAGCTGTTTTCATTCATTCAAAAAAAAAAGAAAAAGCAAACTCAGAACTAGAAATAAAAATTAAAGATCTGTGTAGAGTATAGAGCTGAGTTTTTGGCATAACTCTGTTAAGATTTGGACTGCATCTTTTCACAGCTTCTGAGGGACTGAGCTGAACAAAGAGCATCACATGTGGTGGTAGGAGCTTTGGCTATGGTGCAAAGGACTCACAACTGTTACCAATACAGTTTTGTAACAAATCTTCATGAGATCAATGCATATGTGATGTGTTTCAGTGATATCATATGTACTTTGTAAAAGTATTTTTTGATTTTTAAGAAATCACAGTTGCCTTACATCCAAGGCTGTCCTGTGCTCAGACAGATAAAACTGTCTTTTTTCTTCTCCACCAGAGAAGGAGGTGAAAGTCACTGAGATTTTCAGTCTATGACTCTGTTGATTCTTCATTGTATAGAAGATGAACAGGCCTGATGCTTCTAAAGGACCTTTCTGGACAGCCTCCACATGTGGTTTCTGAAACATGCTTGTGCATGCAGCCTGTTAACTGGGGTGGATGCTTAATTAGGTTTGTGTATGTATTGATGATAAAACGTACTAAGTTTAGGAATTTGTTTTAATTTTGTATTGTTGGTTGAAAACTGCTGGTGATAATGGAGCTCTGTGTAATGCTTTCTTGTGCTCCAAGACACAAGTCTTTGGAGACTTCTTCCAGGAAATAGCATCCTTCTGCACAGATGTGCATTTGCTGGGAGGAGGAGTTTCTAGGGTCCTTTTCCCAAGGACATCCTTGCTTTACAGGTAGCATATGGATATGGTTCTACACCCTATATACACTCCTAAACTTTCCTTGAAGTTGTTATAATCGACCCATTTGTTTCAGGACAAATGGCCTCAAGCAATTAACTTTTTGCAAGACTTCTCTTAGTGTTTGTATGAACGGAGTGTCAGGTAGGAACCACTTTAACACCAAGTTGTACAGTCAAAGCTGCAGTGTTTATTTACCATGGCACAGCCTCTCTGGCAGTACAGTATTGAATCCTGAAATACTTCCTGCCAACTCAAAACATGCTCATTCTGCTGAAATTTCAGTACATTTATAATGAAGGTATAAAGAATCTTTTCTCAGTTTTCATTTCAGCGCTCTCACCAGGCTTGCTTAAGCTGTAGGCAAAGTAGTTATTTGCCTAGAGCAGTAGACAAATAGGGAAGGTGAAATTATGGCTTTAGGCATGAGTAAGCCAGGCACTCCCTCCTTGTTAACATTCCTCTCTGCACCACAGATATTCACTGTTTTTTCCCTCAGATTACCAGCTGATTAGCATAATCTGGCTAAATTCCTATCAGCTTTTCTTGACTAGTATTTAAATAAAATGTTGCTCATTCTGCTTCAGATGTGAAGAATGCTGTGCATGTCAAAAGGCCTGTCCAGTTTTCCTAACAGTATCCGTCTAAGGAGTTATAACCTGTACCCTTCTTTGCTTATTGTGTGTTCTTGCCTATTGTATATCCTGGAGTTTACAACAACTCAGTTTCTTCTTGATAATAGCAGTCTTGAAGAGGTGGGATTCATCTTGTATGTTACATTGATTTTCTCTGCTGCTGTCTATTTGAGAGCAGTTTGCTTGGTTTGGGGTTTGCTCTGAAACCACTACCTAGTGGTTTTTGTCTGCTAGGGAATATGAGGACAGGAATTTAGTGTTCCTAAATCCAAGTGTGGTGCCCTTGGGCACAAGGTGCCTTGTTTGACTAATTGAAAACAAAAGTAAATTTTACTGAGATTTTTTTGTCTACCTAACAACTTCATTGCTTGGTTGAATTACAAACTATAGTCAGTTCATCTTCTGGATTTACACTGCTGAGCCTTTTGTATTTCAAGAGCTTCACATTTCCTGTACTGTTATGGCTTTATATATATCTTGTTGCAACCCTGAGTGGCTGTCTTCACCAAGGTTTTCATAAAATTCCTCCTTGGTGAAGCACTGCCATGGGTAGCAGTGATGAGAGTGTAGTATAAAAAAGGCATCAGCATTTTTACTGCTGTGTCATCTGCTGATTCTCAGACTGACCCCTTAGTGGCAATGTTCTGGCAGCTGATGGAATCATGTCTTTGTTATATTGACACTGTTGTTCCTGTTGGGAGCAGTGAGCTGGTGGGAAATTTCAAAAGGGAAGGCTGCTGTAAGAAAGCCAGAAAAAGCATGCTGCCAATCTTCAAAATATCAAAGACAGTGCTGCTGAAGAGAGTAACTCCTGCTTTTAGGACAGTACAACACATTTATATCCTCAAAGAAGGAAGTGGTTATTTAAATGTCTGTGTTCTCTGAGTGATTGCCAGAGCAGCTGTGAAACCCACACGCACAGTTGCTGCCATGTGCTCGCAGCAATAGCAGCCTGCTCAAGGGCTCAAAGCCTGCTCCACCTTTCCTCAGGTGTGCAGCAAAGGGAGAGGGGGTGCTTGTTCAGCCGGGCAAGGGGCCTCTATTTGGATTTGCTGACAAACACAAACAGACCTTTTAGTATCCATATACTTAAATGTTAAGGGATTGGCTTCCTAAAGTGGTTCTTTAGACATCAGTGGAACTATTACAGGGTGGCAAAAGATGCAGTTAATTGGTCATGATTAAAGCTGTTTGAAACCTGATTCCCTGCGTTTTTAGAACACATAATTGTTCTATGTAATCCAGAGCAGTGCTGCTCTTTCATCCCTATGAAGAGATCAGAAAAGAGAGATTTACAGCTTAGGTTGCCCCAAGCCACACATAGCTGACTTAATTTTCCTTTTCAAGGGAATTTAAAGATTGTTGTTGTGACTGGTTCTTGGTGGATTATGTGTTATTTTGAGGTCACCTGTGAGGTTTATTTAAATGATTGATTGACTGAAATTAATTATTCTGTCATGGCAGTAATGGAGGTAAGATTGAGGAGACTGATAAATACAAAAGAAAAAGCAATTCTTATAAATGCACTTATATTTTTTCAATTTAAATAAATCAGGCAGAATGCATATATTCTATATGGTAGTTTTGATCCTTATATTTTTCCTGAATAGCCAGAATGTTTTTTTCTTTGGTAATCTCTAGCTTGAAAAGAAAATTCAGCCTGCTTAAAATGGAACAGTAATTAAGAGTCAAATATGTTTTCTGGCATAACCTAAATACCTGAACTTAAATTCTCTTTTTCTGTTGTTGTTTTTTTTCTCAGATAAACCCTTCTGCACTCAGTCCCAGTGTAATTTCAGTTCAAGTTATGGGTTAAGTGAGCAAAGTGCCGAGAAGTATGCACAAGAAAATTTAAGAGTTGATTTAACACTTGAATTGATACTGGAAAGGTAGAAAGCTTTATATTTGTTAGATTGACTGTCATTTAAGGAGGGGAGAAAGACAAGGAGAGACCTTTCACCTCCTTATCCTTGGCCTAAACATGCCTGGTCAATTGACCTCTTTTAAGTGCGTGGCAAGGTGAATGTATCTCTGTAGGCTGATAAAGGAGATGGTGTTGGTAGTGTATGGCAGAATGAATGTTCTGGGCTCTGCAGGTGTGCAGTCCTGAGCTTGCCCCACAAGTGCTAAGGGAGTACCTACAATTAATGTTTGACTCTGGAATCATGGAGGTACTGAGGGCTTTGGGTGAGAATCACTTTTAATTCACTCTGGGATGCAAGGGAGTTATTTAAAGGCAGAGGGAAATTGTTCACCTAAGGCCTTTAAGCCTTTCAGAACATTCTGGTCAATGTAAATATGCCTTTTCTCTTCTAGAAATTATTTCTTTTTTTCTGAAAGTTGTGTAATATGTGCTGTGACGTATGGGACTTTATGTTAAGTTTCTTATTAAACAAGTGGTCCTGTTCTCTTCAAGAAGAGTGATACCAAGAGCTGGGCCTGTCTTTGTGTCTTTAGGTTCTGTGAATAGTTAATATAGACCTTTATTAAGTCATTCATTTACATATAGGGTTTTTCCCTAGCTTGCAGTAACAACTGAACATAACAAAATCCTTTAACATGCTATATATATACCTCTGGAAGGAGTAAACTGTTAGGAAATCGGTGAGTTCATCAGATGTACCTATTTTATTGATTACTGACTCTTCTCCTTTGAATCAGTGTGAGATAGGAGGCCCCAGAAGTGTATATCCATTTTAGTAATATATCTTTGAAAAGAAGCTGTGTTAACAGTGTAATGCTGCACAGGCACTACCACGCTGGCAGATGATCACATATGTGTTATCTCTCTTAATAAAGCTGTTTTGCAGCTGCAAAAACAAAGGTTTAAAGGGTAATAAAATGTTTTCTTGTACAAGTCAGTGTGTTTTTATGATTAGAATGTGACCCACTTTTCTCTTGAGAGTCTTAATATATGTGTGGGCAAGGGTTCACTGAACACAGTAGTAATCCTTCTCATGCTTGTGTGTAGAAGATGCCAGACTTTTCTTCAGTTCATACTCCAGCAGTAGGTGAAGAGAGTTGATTCATATCTTCATATCCTGAAGACACAGAGGCTTTTGCATAATGTAATTTTTAAACTTTTTTTCTCTATTCAATTAATCTTTATTTAATCTTTTTGATGTTCATGAAGTAATAGTTCAAATGGTATTTAGGAAAAAAAAAATCTGATACATTGAACAAATCAGTTCCAGGAGATCTTGAATCAGGTCTGCACAGAGGACTGCACTTTAAAATGTAATAAATGCTTTTCATGTGTGGTTACTAACTTGTGATATAACTCTTTCCTTGAACTGTTAAGTAAATTTTGGCCATATGTCTATAATGCTGAGTTTGATGTCGATTATTTAAAGTTATATTTTGCTTAAAAAATTAAAAAAAAATAACTTGATCTTATTTGACACCACTGGAAAAAAATCAATCTTTATTGTATAAATCTACTGTAGTCTTATGTGTTTTAACAGTATTTAATATTTGTGAGGTAGTTAATTATGGGCAGGAAACATCCAAGATTTGTTTCAGCAAGTTGCAGTCATTGACAAAATAATAAATGAAACAATAATTTATTCCAGTGTATCTTTGACCTTAAGTGAAATTAAGTAACCTATACATAACTAAGTTTTGAGTGTGGGTTAATGGAAAAGGGCTGCTCATTTTGAAAAACCACAATGAAAGCTGAGTGTAAATTCCCTATTATTTAAAAGTGTCAATATTGAAACATATTTAAAAGCAAATTAAATACTGTGAGAAATATTTAAAACTGAGGTTTATTCTTTAGCATTTATTGCTCTCAGCATGTCTTATAAAAAGCCTTTTAGGCTTTTCATTGTCAGTCTTATGTATACTATATAAACATTAGGAAGCAGGTAAGACTTTTTTGAAATCTAACATGTGTCTGTGTTACAGCAATATGTTACATTATTTTTTTTTTTAATATCAACTGGGAGCAGTGATAGATAACTTGAAAGTTTATACGTGGAAAGAACATTTTAGTTTTTAAATACATTAATTATATTTTTGAGGAGAGGTGTCAGTCTTGGCCTCATTTGTAGTTGCAGCAGCTATTTTCATGTGTGCTGTTTTAGTTGCACTTCATGAAGTAGACTGGTTTTTTATTCTTATTATACTTGCTAAACTTAACTCTTGTTACATTATAGGTTCTATTATACCTAGCATCTTGTTTTATTTGCATGTCTTCAGACAATGGGTGCTGGAGAACTTGCTGCTGTGTCAGCTGGGGGAGGTGGATGAGTGGCTGGTGCAGCTGTAACCCCAAAGTGCTTCAGAGGTTTCCTTGCACTGCCCCTGCCCTCATCAGCCCCCAGCCAGGCTGGAGACTCACAGACAGCCCTCAGAGGGAGTTACTGCCATCCCCTGCCCCTGGGGAAGTTTCCACTCAGCCCCATCTGTTGGGTGGTGACTGATGCATAGGAGCTCATGTTCCCTCGGAGTCTGATCTAACTGTGCGTGAATTCAAACCTCTGGGATAGCTGGAAATGAATGATGTACTCAGCATTTGAATGTGTGAGAGAGAACAAAGCTTAACAGTAATTTGATAGAAAGGGATTGATATTAGGAGTATCCACTAAAAGTAATACTCTTAGATAAAATTGCCCTTTGAATTGAAAATTACAGCCAAGTGTTGGACACTCACTTATAAAGGAGAGCCATGAGGTCAATCCAGTGGATGATAAAAGGGTGACATAGAAGGGTGAAGGGATGGTGATCCCTACACATCCAGATTTGGGTCTATTTCCTTCCCAAAACCTTTTTCTTGGATTTTCTGTCATCTTAAATATATCATTTTGCTGAGGTATTTGGTGAGTATATACTCACATCCATTCTTACTGCATTTCCAATTTTCTTAAGCTTCAGTCCCCGAAGTGAAAGTATTGTATTAATTCTTGTGCTATTTGCACATTTTGTCTATAAACATTTCATACCAGGATCTGGATATCTTTCAAGCATTAGCAATAAAGAGAAAATAAAAGGTTTCATGTGAGCGTTAGCCAACAGATGAGTTTTACATTTTCATGTGATTTATGGTTATAAAAAAAGCAGGGTTTGTGAAACCCATCTAAGCAGAAGCTGAGGAAGGCAAAGAATGAAAGAAACAGCAAAGAAGGAGTTTGCATCAGGAGTAGGCATGGCAGAGGCTGCTAGAAGGAAAAAGGAACAGGCAAAAGTCAGTCTGCACAAGTGATTCAAGGAAGAAGGCTTTTTCTGAGAGAGGAAATTTTTTGGCCTACAGAGCTACTGATGCTGCTATCTTGGGCTCTTCATTAACATGTTCCTGTGTAAACAAAATACACTTAGACTCAGGAATGGAAATGGTATCTTTATATTTTTTGGATTCCAGACTTACATGTTGGTTATATCTAGTTTTGCAAATTTCTCTTTATGCAGTAAGTCAGTCATAGACATGTTTTGACAGCTGCATTTTCCTTATGTTCAGCTTCCTAGTTCTGAGCTGGTTCTGAGTAGGAAGAAGTTTTCCTTCTCAGATGATAACACCCCCTTGTGCTGTCAGGAGCTTCAATCTTTTGTGCATTTTACCTGGCATTACTAATTGATGGTCACCCTTCTGCAGAATATTTTCTGATATTGCTGTTTTCCTCACACAGCCCTCTCAGGCGCTAATAACTTAACTGTGCTTGTCGTGAGGAAAAATGAGCAGGTGATGACTGAGAAATAAACTTAAGGAAAGCTATACCAGTTCTCTGCCTGTTACTTTCAGGCCTTGGTGAAGGATGTACCTTTAATGGGGAAATGAGAACACAGAATGAGTACTGAATTAAACTTACTCAACATCTGTTTCTCAGGAGACACTTGAGCAGTGTGCAAGTAGTGCTTTTCCTCTGTGGTACTAGCAGGGTCTAATCCCATGACCGTGTCTCTGTCAGTAGCAATTATCCAGCTTTTGGTTTACCCATCCCAGGGACTTGAAGGAATGGGAAAATGGGTCTTTGAACTGACAGGCTAACTAGCTTTACAACAGTGAAGAGCAGAATTAATTCAACAATTTTGGAATCTCTTTCTCTGCTCTGTTTTTTAATGTCTTCTCTTCCAGAGACAATGTCTTTTCTTTTCCCTCTCTCTTTCTCTCACTCCCACCACACCTCTGTACACTTCCTTTCTCCCTCCCCTGCATGCCCCATCCTCACCATCTAAAATTAGATAAAATGCTTGCAAGAAAAAATACCTGTAAGTACGTGTTGAACTGAATATTATTTTTCAAGTTAATGAAATTACCATCCAGTTAGGCTAGATACATTCCTGAGCTTGAGTAATGTATGCAACTAGAACAGTGAGGTTTTTACTTTTTCGTTTAGGTGCAATTGAAAGAGTTAAAATGAATTGGTAACAATGTCATTATTGAATTACTAAAAGAAAAGCCTACATAAATAATTTCTTCAAAAGAAGTTATTTCCACATGGTTTGCAGCTCCTTGCTATAATTTTTAGTACCTTGCTTTTGTCACTTGTGACATTTCAAAAGATATTTCTTTACACTGAGAGGAGGCTGAGAAGTATAAATTCAAGACCATATCCCTAGATTAATGGTAAAAAGATATTTTTTTCAAAATTTAGCAATTCAGGTTTTGTCATCAGAGGGCTTTTTTGTTGGTGGGTTTTTTAGTTTTGGGTTGTTCTTTTCTAAGTCAGTTGGTTTGTTTGGTTGCTTTTTGTTTTGAGAGAGAAAAAGCCACAAGTCACACAACCAAACCACGGTGTGAGTATTCAGTGGCTGCTTCTCTAAAGACATCAATTTAATCTGGATGTAAAACACATCTGAGCTCTCAGTTTATGGCTATGATACTCATGAATGATACCATCATTACCAAAAAACCACAGATTTCCTTTCGTCACCTTTCTGTGGAAGGCAATTATTTTTCCAGCAAAGGGGAATGTTCTGCAGTAAGATTGAAGAAGTAAAAATTAATCTGAACAAAATAATAATTTTAATGGCCTAATCTATAGGTGCATGATAAACTATCTCAGAAATGAAATGCAAATATTAAACATATCAGGCTTCTAAAGCTGAATTCACTGCAGTGAGATACCAATTAGATGGGATTGAGTAGGAAAGGATGTGAGCTGTGCTTGATTTGAGTCTTGGGAGCTGGGATCACTAAAGTGGTGATTAAGTTATTCTCCTAGGTGTGTTCCTATGAAGATTGCTCAAAATTTGTTGCGAAGTTTGTCTTGGTTGTTGCAATTTAACTTTGGATCCATGTAGAAGTGGTCTGACAGGAAAGAACCATTGTGAAAAGTGAAAGGTTATCGTGTTGCTTTGATTGTTACACAGCTTTTGTATCTCCTACAAAAAAAATCTATCTTCCATGACCATTTTGTTGTGCTGATCATTTGTTCATTGCTGTCACAGAGAACTGAGTTTTGTGTTCTGATGTTCCAGCACTGAATTAGCAGAAGATGGCAGGTCTCTGCCTTTCAGGCTTGTAAGGTTCAATATTTAAAACTAAAATAGCATAAAGGAATTATTCTTAGTGTTGTCTTTGCTTACACTCAAGAAAACAGAGACTGGGAATGACTTCTGGAGGTACCTGCCTTTCCCTGTGGTGGAGGCATACTGGTAACAGATTAAACTTGTACATACAGCTGTCTTGTCAATATCAGTATGAAAAATGTTTTGGCTCCATTAAAGATGGATACTGGCCTGGAAATTCAGTAAGAACTTGTTATTACTGAGTTTGATCATGCTTTAAGGTGAAGCTATTCGGCAATGGGAATTTTCTTTTATTAATTAATTGTAATGGTTTTAGTCACAGGTTTGGCTTTTCTGTCGCTCAGTTCCAGCTTCAGAGTTCTAACTGTCTTATTCTTCACTTTTCAAAATCTTGTTAAGAAAGCAACTTTTCTTATATCACAATAACAACAGAAGCTCTTCTTAAAAGGAAAAAATTGCAACTTTGAATTGGATTACTGTCACAATAACCTTTAATGCACAGGGCATTGACATGGATAGTCATTTATGCATTAGTGCAGCTAAAGAAACACAGCCTGTGATGGACTGGTGAATTGGTGCTTAGCCCACAGTGTCACACAGCCAACAGGCAATTTTATTAAATTATTGCATGGTACTTGCAAATTAAAAAAAAAAAGCCAAACAAGCCCAAAACAAACACTGATTTTTTGGGGGGGAAAATGTAACTGGAAAATATTTTCAGAATGAAAGCTAAATAAAAACATTCTGATCATAAGTAATGGAGCGTATTTTTCACTTGTTTGTTTTTCAGTGTGACACATCCTTTGTGAATATTTAGGAATTATTCGAAGTGTTGATTTAATAACCTTTGACCATAGCATCTTCCTATGTTGAATGCAGTATTAAATCCCTTCTGCCCCTTTTCTGTTCTGAATTTCATGGATGATATAATATATCAGGCTAGTTTGTACCATTGTGTGTCAGAATTGTTCAGTGAGTTTTTTGAATTAGGGTAATCAAATAGCTCTATTCTTATATCTGTCACTATATTGTTTGCTTATTATCAACTCAGAACACAATTTTCATAATGAAGTGCAGTAAGTTATCCATTAGGAGTACAAAACCAGAGGCAAACACCTTTGATGAATCTGGACCTTATGGAAAAGGGAAGTCCACAGCAAGGGTGTAGTGGAGGCTCTTGCCTCTCCCTACTCCTTTGTAATGACTCCTTCAAGTACTTCTATTTCAGTTCTTTGTCAAACTTTGTGAATTTTATGTTAAGCCTTTTTCTTGTTCGTTTTGATGATTTCTGGGGTGTTTTGGTTTGGTTTTTTTTTTTGTTTTTGTTTTTTTTTTTTTTTTTTTAAATACCCTGTTTGAGTAAAACTTCCTCTCCTTAGTACTTGAGAGGAAACTTTTCTGTAAACATACTGGCAGCTGAGCTTGGAAATTTTTTAAACTAAGACAGAAAAAAAGCTTGAAAATAAAACCATATGTTTATTATTTTAAAGAAAGGAAAACCACCCCAAAATTTTCCTGGATATTATGCTGTGTACTTGATAAATTATTAACCTGCAAGACTGTAGTGCCTGCTTCAGCATTGTTAAATTTTATAATGTTAATCTTATGCTGTGAATGCGAATATGCTAAATTCCATATAAAATTTCAGAGGTGGGAAAAAAACTTAGAAAACAGAAGCAAATATATTTTATGAAAATCATATTTCCACAGTAAATAATTCAATCTCTTTTTTATTGGTTTGTTTTTCATAGCTCCCACAGGCACCGGTCTATAGTGCAAATATACACCTTCTAAATATGCAGGGGTTTTTTAGCTGATTCTGTATTTGTTGGAAATTAAGGCCTGAACCTGAGGAATAATGTCTTTACTTTTCTTAGTACTTGAAATTGTTTTCTCTTCAGTGTAATTTTCACTTTTCCTGTCCTTTAAATATTCTTGTAAGTCAGCTTGATGAAAATTATTATTAGAGAAATCTGCTGAATAATGCTTTGTAGGGATTGTTAACCCCTAGGCTTCTTATGTACTGGGATCATAGGAAAAAAAGGTAAATTTATCTAATTGTGTTTTCCACTGAATTGCTTTGATGCTAGTTTTAATTTTCTATGTTGGAGACACCACTTGACATTGGTAAAGCTGATGTTTCAGTCACAGTGTAGCACTATCTTATGTTAGATTCCTGTGTGGCAAGCTTGACAAAGAGTTTATTCTTAAATTTATTCTTAGAGGCTTTTTATTTTTATCACCTGACTGAATTGTGACACATGTTATTTGGGGATACCAGAGCACTTCTGCTGTGCACATCAGGATGATGATTGTCAGTGTTACTTTTGACCTTTGTAACATAGTAGTGTTCTAGGATGTAACTTGACTTTTTTATTACAGGAAATTGCATATACTAGTTTTTTGGGGGTTTTTTGTGTGATGAAATTAAGTATTTGATGTTTGTGTAACATTAGAAATAGCTTCCATCAATTTTTCCTTTGTGTGTGCATTTCATCCTATGTCCAGCTCATTCATTTTTCCTGTCGTGCTAGGCCTAGGCATGATGCATTTGGGGATAGGGAATGTACATCAAGTGCGTTAAAGCAGAACCCATGAGACTGACTTCCTGTGTTTCAGGTATTAACCTGAGACCAAAGGTGTGAAACTTTTCTACTACTGCACTTTGCTAATAGATGTGCTAATATTGCTGTCATGTGAAGAGTAGTTGTAAAAAGAAACTTTCAATTGCACTTGCATAAGCAACATTAATCCTGGCATTTGTAATTGCTGAGGGTTTTTGAAATTTTTTATTTATTTTTTCAGCCTCTCATAGAATGGCACTTTATGTGCATTCTGTCTTTATTTGTATTATCTAGGTAAAATTAAAGAACACAACTGTAAACAGTAATAATTCACTTTGATGACAGTTTTAGCAGGGTATAATTCAAACTCTTTTTCCACAAGCAATTTTTCAAAACTGAGGGCTAGTGTTTTCTCTGAAAACAAAGTCTTCAATAACCATCACAAGTTCTTGGAGAAAATCACATGGGATGTTGCTGGAGGGCAGGAATGAAATTCAAACATGACACCAATATATGACATGTAACAGAACTATAGAGTAAATAAAGGAGTCATAACAAGCTCTCTTTCTTGAGAATAATTATTAAATAAGTTTTGATAGCAAGAGAAAGGCATGTGTTTGTTAATATGGTGCTGAACAATATGAAACAAAATATAGAACATAAAAACCTTATGATCTACTCAAACACATGATGAAATAAGGATTCTATTTGAGTTTCTGGTTGAAGAGTTTTTCATCTTAAATATATATCTTCCAGGGTGTGGAGAGTGAATTAGAAACCTTCTAAGTTTCCTTGGTGAAAAGATTTATATGTCTGCAAAGATTTATTTTTATTTATTTGCTTTATTTAAATAATTGTGACTTCTTAACACTGTTTCTTTGCTCTAGTCCTATACAGATTATTTCATTTCTGTATTAACATAGTAAGTCCTACAAACACTCTTATTATCCTGATATTTGTGATTCTGCAGTAATGTCAGCAGCACTTCAGTCTTCAGCTCAAGGGATGACTGAAGCAAAATAATACAAAATGTAGCTATTGTGCTTGGAAAGCATATTGGACAAAGTATGTCTAACTGGAATAAAATAGTTTTGGAAATTTTTTTCCTGGCTGTCAAACCCATTGTTCAGAACTATTGAAATATACAATTTCAGCCCATTATTATTTTTTCACTGAGCTTACTTGAGAGCCTGCTGTATATGTAACATGTAACATTTTTTCTAGAAGAAAAAAACTCCAGTGGTTTTGACATTTGGTAACTCATGCAGTTTAATTTTGCTAATTCTGAACTCTTCCTTTAATTCTTCATTTCACTAAATTATGAGATTTTCCAGAGCCAAGCCATCTGGCTTCTATAAAAGCCACAGAAAGATCAAGGACATCTCCAACTGATTTTATTGTCCAGAATGCCTCATGAGCTTTTAATGGGAATAGAGGGGGTGGGCAGAAAGTTTGGGGTTTTTTTAGCTTAAAGTGTTCTTACTGAGGGCCTTAGAAGTGAAGTCAGCTTTCTATGCTGTGTTTCATAAACCTTTTATGACTACGAGAGAGTAAACAAGGTGAAGGTTCATTGTGTTTCTCACTGAACAAAAAGGATATTCTCAAAATTTGATACACAGTTTTAAGATGTTCTTCATGAAATCCATGTGATATTCATACTAAAGTCACATTGATTTGAAATATCCCAGTTTTTAATAACTTGAAATAAAAGATAAGTAGAAAATATCTCTCTTGGGGTTGAAATACAAATGGTGCCTGGCTTTTTTCATGTGTTTTTACCTTTTGTCTGTCATGGTAAATTTAGGTTAAAAATGTTCCTCATCTATATAGAAGACAAAACCTGTGAAGAATTTTTAGCAGTCTGGGGAACTCTGCAGTAATTGACAGTATTGCTGCATTTAAAATCATGGCCTATTACAAGTCCATTATAAGTGGCCAAGTTAGCTTACTCTCTAGTCTCAGTTTTACTCTCCGTATAATTCAGCAGAGAACAGCTGAGATATTGATGGCTGTTCTCAACAGCATTTTGCAATTGTGTAGAAAGTTATTATTTGTGAATTGGAAAATTACCATTTTTGTTATACCATTAAAATCCAAAATTCCAAAATCCAAAATTGATGGCTGATCTGATATTTAGGAGCTTCTTTTTCTTAAGACTAGATAAAGGCTTGTTCCCTTAAGTCAATGAATTAGAAAAATATGGTCATAAATCAGGGCTCAGTAGAAAGATCACAAATAGAAACCTCCAGTTTCATTCATAACATGAACCCTTTGCCTTTGCGCTCTGAGATGTCTGCATGCCCTGTGTGCCCCATGACATCCTGATGCAGCTGATAAATGCAGAGAGCTCTGTGACCCCGACTGTCTGGGAGCTGGGCATGGCTGAATGTCAGGCACCTGCAAGGCTTGACTGCACAAGATGCACCTGAAATTATTTTAACACTTGTTAAGTATTATTGACTTGATCCATAGTCTTCCAGGTACAACTATTGATGCAGAAAAATACAGCACATCTTCCAGATGAGATGGGCATGTGGCAGGGCTGGTGACAATGTTAAGCATGTGTGCACTTTTCAATAGCAGCCTTCGAGCCTTTAACATAATGGCAAGTCTTCACAGGAGGTGATTAGAGTGACTGGGAAGGGCACAAAATGTCTTCCTTACACCAACAGACTATCCTGGCTCTTGAGCCCTGGCCAGAACTTGATCCAGAATTCTCAGGGAGATTTGGCATCAGTTTCAGCTCCAGGACTCTCTGTGCAGCAAATAATGCCAATATCTTCCAAGTTCTATAGGCTTCAGTGCAATACCTGTCTCAATTTTTTCTAGAAGTAGCCTTGTAGAGATGTTGAGTGAAGAAGTGGAACAATGAGATAGTGAACAGTTTCACACTGGTGTTCTGATCACCACAGCAACAGAATAAATTGCATAAGGACAAGAGTTCATTAATCTCATTATTAGATAAATTCAGAATGTTTTATTTCTGCAGCATTACCTTCTATTCTGCATTACACACTAACAGAGGAATACAAAGTGTGAGTACACTGATACATGCAGTACATGATTAAGCCATAGTAGGAAAATACAGCAGATAAAAAAGAGTGGGCAGTTTTACCACCCACTACCCAGAACTATGAATCTGTCTGACATTATCACTGCTTAAAAGAGATCTCTGCCTTGGCTTAATTGCACATAATTTGGCTGACAGTTGAAATACAAATCTAAACAGTCACTCAGCTCAAGATACACAAAATTAAGTATTTCATGTGATGCTCAACCCCTTCAATCTTTATTAATAACTTAATTACATTAATTACACTATGGTTTAAAGCATTGCTAGCACAAGAGGGGGAAAAATGATAGACTCTCCTAAGTAATGGGTTGCATAGCAATTTTGTTAGAATTAAGACTAGTAACAATATGCAAAGTAGCAGTAATTTGTAAATATATACTTCACAGTTTGTAATTCCTCTTGTTCCACTCTTTAATTCTTTTCTTTAGCCAACTCCAGCAGACATAATTCTGGAGGTCAATCCAAGTGTTCCAGGAGTTTTGAAACAAGGGTATTTTCAGGCTGAGAATATCTCTGAAAAATGGTAGTTCCATTACATTTCCACTCCTTGGTGTTTTTTGCTGTTGTTTAGAGGGTTTTTTTGGCCCAATCTTAAGTAACTGTCTGTAGCACTAAAGTAAACTGAGTTTTCCTTATTCTGTTCCATTTTGTCATGCAACAAGAGTGTCTTGCACTGAGGTACTGAAGCCTTTATAGATCAACTCAGATCTAAAGAGTGTGCTAAATGCCTGTGGTGGATCAATGTTTACTGGCCCTTAGCCTCTTTTAAAGGTAATGCTTTCTTTTCCTTTTAACTGCAGAACTTATTGGAATCCTCATAATAAAATTAGAATATTTTTATCTTATGTAGGAAAAGTATTTTTTTTTCTGACTTGTTAGCTGTTTAAATCAAAGAGATGGAAGCTTTTTACTTGTGAAGTTATAGTTTGGATATATGGTTAAGCATCTTTTCTAATGAAATTGGAGTTATTTCTCAAGTCAGTTTTATCCCTTTCAAGTTACTCTTTTTAGGTGCATTATTCTTATGACTGCAAATATATATTCCAATAAGAATATTCTGAGAAATTTTGTAAATTTTTTCTGCTGTCTTCAGAATGAGGTTTGTTCTCACTAAATTTTAGAACCAAGCACAATTGACACATTTTACTTTATCTCTTGTCTGGACCTAACAGGGACAATTCCAGAGATCCTGTCAATGGTTACATTTTAAAATGTAGAGATGCAATGAAATGGGTGTTTAAAGCATTCAGATTTGTCTGACTTGAGTAGTCATTCAAAGTTAAGGAGTCAGTTGCATTTGCAGTTTGTCAAGGATTTTGGTGCTTTGTCATTCCATGCCACATCCCTGAGAGTGTCTGTGGGTGCCCAGAGACCTCATCCACAACTGAATCACCACAGTGCCTGCCTGAAGGGTTTTGGTTCTTGTTCTGCTTCCCAGCTGAAGTTGCTGGGTAGCTCTGTGGCATACCCTGCATGAGGTACAGAAAGGTGCTTTTCCTATTCGTGCCATGATAAATTATGGAAGTGTCCATTGTAGTCACTTTATTACCATTCTTTCTTTTACTCCAGTCACCTGTCATCTGCCTTTATCATCGAGATCAGTGATTTCATGTTTAGTCTTTGAAGATTCCCCAGATGTGTTATTTTTATATTCTTTAATACTTCTGAACTTTTGGATGCCTAGTTAAAAAGCTGCCAGGAGTGATAGATATCTACAGAGATGTCTCTGTATTGTCACAATGGGGATTCTACAGGCCTTCAAAATTAGAATGAAGTATTTTGGTGATTTATTAAAACATGCTACCCAAGATGGCATGTTTGGGATGGAAGAAATCAAAGGCATGTAACACAGAATGCTTGTTTGTCTGGGAATAATTCAGTGGTGACAGAAAGAAATAAAGAAATGTCTTTGCTCATTTGTGCCCCAAGAGCCTAGATCTCATTTTCCTGGATTTTAATTCAAGTACTTTGTATAAATTTGCTTCAAAACTGAAAAATGCTAAGATTGTTTTAATTTGGTCCCAAGTTCTGCTGCATTACCTTTATACTTCTTCTATTGAATTCTGATTAATGCAAACAAAATTTTAAATTTTGTTTGATTATAGAAACTCTTTTCTTAGCCTTTGGTAGTCTCAGTCTGAGAAGAGCATAGGGGTGTCTGGAGAATGACAGAGTGGTTGGAAGGGACCGCAGTGGGACACATGGCCCCACCTCCCTGCTCAAGCAGGGCCACCCCAGAGCACAGGATTGCATCCAGACAGTCCGTGAGTATCTGCAGTGAGGGAGAGGGTGGAGGAAATTAGGTGATTTGTTAATTGCTCTGCCTGGTGAATGGTGAGACAATACATACTGTAGACTCTGTTTGAGGTATCTCCTCAAGTCCTTTCATGATATATTCTTAAAATTAATTTAAGTTACTTTACATTGTTATTTTTGTAACATGGTAGAAAAGGGATAATTCTGGGTAACTCGAATTTTGAGGTTGTCAGTTTTAATTAAAAGCCACAATGTTGTTCTTTTTAATAAACTTAATGGCCAGTTTAGAACTCTAGGCATAGAACTCCCAAATGCAGTTCTTTTTAAACTGCTTTTCCACTGTCTTAGTCTTTATTTCTTTAAATCAAAGGGTACAGAGTTACTGTTTACTGAAGAGGATTGCATGAGAACAATTTATACTGAATTATGAGACAAAGCACTTGTCTAAGTTCTTCTGTGATTATATTCATTTCTTTTTGCAAAATTGTCTTTCTGATGTAATGATACAGATAAATAAAGGGTAATAAATATAAAATATAGCTGAATATAACTATTTTATTATAGAATGCTATTTCTTTTACTTGAATTTTTCTTTGCTGCAAAGGTATCTGATTTTGAGTTTTGCAAGCTATTCAAAATGCGGTTAGACCACTATTTGGTGTATCAATGAATTTGTAAATCCAGATGAATTACAGCTGAGAGTAAGTCACTATATAAATCTGCATTATGGCTGCTTGTTAAAGAAATGCAGTATAAAAATGGTATTATGAGAAAGTATCATTGCACTATTTGCTTTCTCAGTTTCTTCCTAACTTCTTGATCCTTCCTGAACCTCTATGAGTTTTTTCCTAACACTGACAAATATTGGAGCAGTTAATGTTCAGGTGTGCCCATGGTTGGATCAGACCTGTTTGTCCAGCCCTGAAAAAGCACCTATATTTGAAGGGGATTCTGCTGTTGTAATATTTGGTGAATAGGATTTCACTGGGATCTGTGTGCAGTGAGAAATAGGGTCCTTTTCCACACTGTTTGTAATGGAGTGGAAAATTACATTTGCTATTGCAAGAACAGCCCCATTAGTGGGAAAGCAGATTCTCTTGCAGAGAGCTGGAATGCACCTCAGGCAGTGTCAGGGTGACAGTCCAAATAATGGGAATCTGGAATGAACAGGGAGATTCTAAAATGAAAAAATGCTTCTCTTCATACATTGTGGTTCCTTCATAAACTTATTGCTACATAAGAAGCAGTTTGATTTAAAACAGCATGAAACTAAAAAACCCCACACATTTAAGCAACTGTTTGTAACTTTTGAGGATGAAATCTACTGTTGTGAAGAGGATATGCAGTGATTTTATTCTTAGACCAACATCTAAGCCAGTCTGAAGCTCCTAATGTAAATGAGGATGCTAAACAGTTTTGTTAGAGGTTTCTTGGTTATGATTTCAAATAACACTGCAAGTGTTGTCAGTTATATCTCAACCATATGGGCTCTTTAGGTGTTGAGTAAAGGATCTTCTATATAAGTGTAAGCAATGAAGACAAGTTGTAGCAATCCCTGACCTACCCTAACACCTTTTCTTCTCAGTGAAACTGTTTTATTCTTACTCTGGTAATGAATAATTAACTTCTGAATAGGTATGTAATTAGTGGTGTCAGTTTTATTTTAAAGTGCTTATAAAACTCTAACAATGAAGATAAATTTAAAATGCTGATGGTTGAAAAATAAAATACAAATAATTTATATTCTTTTGATGCTTAAAACCCCCAGATAACAACAACAAAAAAACAACAATAGTATTGCAATTATAATTTTTAGAATTGTTAATGACAGTGAAGTACGTAATATCAAGAACACAGGGGACGGCAATTCACTGTCATTCTGAACATGTATTGGGATCTAGAATAGTTCTGATAGGGCTAGACTGCACTCTAGAATGACAGTCAAACTTGAATTTAATTAAAAATTTGGCATTTCGCTATTGTACCTTTCGTGATTGAAATTTAAAAAAAATTAATAAAATAAAAAAGTACATGCTGGAATTTATTCTGCAAAGTCCACCACTACAAAGGGTTGTGAAGTAGCTCTATGGTACAGACCAGGAGTTTAGAGGGAATAAAAGGTCTTAGGTTTTATTGTAATTTGTCTGTCACAACTACCTACTGAGTTTATAGTCATTAACTTCTCTAGGAACTGATCTAAATGGTAGCATTCAGATTGACATTTGATTGAAATAAATGCTCAAAGACTGTTAGAAATAATTAAGCCTATCAGCCTCAATGATTCACAGATCCCTGGCCATTTAGACTGAAATATCTGTCAGGGTTTTCTCATGAATCCCTTCTTTTGCAAAAGCATTTCTCTGTAGAGCATTTCATTCCCACAGTAATTTCTATTGGTATTTCTCTTATTAGTATTATTATTGTGAGCTTTAACCAAAAGCTTATCTTAAATTTTTCAAGTACGAAATATCAACCTTTATAAAATGAACAAAATTTTCAAGGCCAGTATTTTTATCTGTGCAGAGGAGAAGTATTCATAATGGAATTAAGTTGCAGCTTTTAAATTCAACTGAAGAGGTAGGCATCAGACATTAGGTAGAGTGAATTGATAGAGGATGGATTTTGGGTGATGTCACCAAAAAAATAATGATACTTGCACTTCATGCCCATTAGAGGAATGATTTAATTTTTGCTCTTATTTTTTCTCATCTGCAGCATCTCTCTAACCTGTCTTTGTCTCAGATACCTTCTAATTTACAGCTTAAATTTTAAATAGGTTTCCTGTTCTTACACAGGTGTAAGGGAATTGAAACCCATGGGTAATCAGTACTTGTAGTTAATATGGGTCCATTCTTCTTGTCTTCCTCATGAGTGGCACTTGGATATGTTAGCTTCTATCCTCAAAGGAAATGGTTACTGTCTTCTGAATTGTATGTTTCTGATAAAATAATTTTGATTGTCAGGGCAAATTACCTGTGTGTTATGTTTCCATTGAGTTTATTTCAGCAGCTGTCCTAAAGCATGGTTGGTGTAGGAATCTCCAGTTTGTATCACTGAGCAAAGAGTGAAGCTTTTGTTGTCCAGGTCAGATTTTTCTTTGATAAGTCAGGATAATTGGGATAAAAGGGCCTGATGCCCAAGCCTTGTGAAATGCTAAGTGGAGGAATTTCTCATGGTTTTGAAGTGTGAGTTAGTGAGTGGCAGCAAGGCTCTGGACCCATTAACAAAACTCATTAATAGTTCATGATGAACCAATACATTTTAGCAAATTTTAGTCTTTGTTGAAACATAATCAATTTTTTGAGCTAAGGTGCTCTTTATCAAAGGGCAATATCCACAGCTGCACAATGCAGGTGCCTGTATTGAACAGTAGACTAGAGATGCAAAAGAAATGCTAAACCGTTCTTATTACAGATAAACTTTTCTTTTTTCAAATATTTCTTCAAAATTGAGAAAACTTGAGAAATTTTAATTGAAATTATGTATCCTGGTTTTATTTTATCTGGTAAGAAGTGAAAACTGTGTGGAGTGAAATAAATATATTTTAGGGGATGACACCATCTTGGCATTTGTACACATCCTTTTATAAATTTATTTTTTTTTAATCTTACCTGCCTTGAAATACTTTTAATGTAATTAAAAGCACAGAATGGGTGCCAGACTTGTCAATTCCAACAACAAAGTGCTGAAATTTTCAGTGAAACTGAGAGATCCATCTCCCACACATTGTAATGAATAGGTTCATAAAAGGAAAATAGTTTAATTACATTTTAGTTCATGGATTGTTAATAGGCTGGAGTATCTAAATTGAATAATGTGATTCTGGTAATAATTATGTGTAAATGAACTTGTTTAAATGATATTTTACAGCTTCTTTATAAAATTACAGCTAGAGGCAATCCGGTGATAGACAGACAAAGGCCATGCAAAAATTATCATAAACTATTAGCTTGTTTGCAAAGGGTTTTATGTTAATCTTTTAGTACTTAAAGCACTCTGCAATTAACATATCACGGGGAGCTGCCTCGCAGCAAAGGCATGCAAATTAAAGTGCTCAGATAAAAAGCTATTCACATAAAAAAAATCAAAGAAAGGGTGGCATAGCACTGAAAGGGTACTGGTTTTATATTTGAGATTAAGGAGGTGTAATGATTGTGTTATCTAACTAGAGTTGTAATTAAAGCTTTTCTCCTGCAGACATGACAATAGATACAGCATTGATTTCGGTGTTTTAATTGTGAAAGTCATTTTATTTCAGGGCAGAAGATATGAATAGCCTAAATCAAAGGGCTAGAAGATTGCTTTGTTGATAGTACTTGTTCAACAGCTGCCTTGTTGCTTAATACACAAATGGGGAGAATGGTGAAAGAGATCCTGGGAGGTGCTCTGTATTGTAATTCTCCTGCTGGTTTCCTTTCCTTTCATGAAAAAGGCAAGGATCTCTGTACTGATTGTAAACAAGCAATCTTTTCATACATCACCACTAGTTTTCCTCCTTTAGTTTCCTCTGAACAAAGGAAGTCATAAAAACCTTGAACTAACTTTTACTACTGCTCTTTTAAAACTACAAAAGTTTTTGTAATAAAAGCATCATCTGCTCTCAGAGATATCACACTTTTAGTGGGGAACAAAAAGTCTCCATGTGGCTGTAATTCCTGTTATCAGAAATGCCACTGTAACAAAAGGGATGTGCTGTGGGGAATTGAATGTTAGATTTTATTTCCATTATGTTTGTGGCTCTACAGTGTTAGATTGGGATGGGGTGACTTGATTTTTTCCCTCCCTAATTGCTGTATAAAATGAATAATCAGAATAAATACATCTTTTTAGACTCCCAGCTAGCATATGTAGCTGTCTGGTGTTCTCATTCTAGCAGGGAGTTACATCCTAGGAATGGGCACGGCCAGGGGGCTCATTTGGGAATGAACTAAACTCAAACTCAGGAGGATACAGTTGATCAGTTTGAAAAAGATCTATATCAATATAGTGCCTTTCCTGATGTGGAAGGAGTTGATGTGACAAGCCAATATAGCTTTTTTCCTTTCAGGTATGGAATTCACTCAATGTGTAACTACATGCATGTGAGAGGAATTGCATAATTTTTCATGGTACCAGTGTACTCAAAGTAACTGCAGTCTTCCTGTTACAGACAAGATGCAAGTAGTAATTGTGTGTTTTCTCTTTCCTTAACAGAACACAAATTATTGATTGCAGAGGGGAGCATTGTAACCAAGGAGGAGGCTGAGGTATTTCATGCTTTCTTTGCCTCAGCCTTGAACAGAAAGACTGGTTATCCTCAGAGCAACCAGCCCCTGAGCTGGCAGAGAGGGGTGGGCAGCAGAACAGCCTCCTGCAGCCCACAGGGAAGTGCACTGACTGCTGAGCCCCTTAGACCCGAGACCGTGGGGCTGAATGGGGTCCACCCAAGGGTACTGAGGGAGCTGATGGAAGAGCTCTCAGCTTTCCCTGGAGAAGCTGGCAGCCTCTGGCTGTCTGGACAAACTGTCTGGATGCCTGGGCCCAGAGTGGGATGGTGAAGGATGCCACCCCCAGCTGGTGGCCAGTAATTAAAGTGGTTCACCAGGGCTCTGTACTGGGATCAATCCTGTTTAATATCTTTATCAAAAACATGGACAAGGGGATCTAGTGCACCCTCAATAATGAACTTAGATGGGAGTGCTGAGCTCCTGGCGAGTAGGAAGGCTCTACAGAGATATCTGCATGGGCTGGATCAGTGCGCTGACATCATTTATTTGAGATTCAACAGGGCCAAATGCTGGGTCCTGCCCTTGGGTCACAGCAGCCCCCTAACAGTGCTACAGGCTGGAGGCAGAGTGTATCACTGAATACACTGGGAATGCTGGCCAAGAGCAACTGAACATGAGCCAGTGTGTGCCCAGGTGGCCAAGAAGGCCAATGGCACCCTGGCCTGTATCAAAAATACTGTGGTTAGCAGGACCAGGGTGGTGATTGTTGTGTTCTGGGCATTGGTGAGGCTGCACCTCAATTTCTGTGTCCAGTTTTGGACCCCTGGCATGAAGAAAGACCTTGAGGTGCTGCAGTGCATCCAGCTGGAGGGCCTAGAGTGTAAGTTGTCTGAGGAGAGGCTGAAGGAACTGGAGTAGTTTAACCTGAAGGAAAGGAGGCTCAGGCAGGACCTCAGTGGTCTCTACAGGTACCTGAAAAGAAGATGCAACAAGATGGGGTTGGCCTCTTCTCCCAGGCAGACAGTGATAGGATAGCCTCAAGCTGTGCCAGGGGAGGTTCTGGTTGGATATTGAAAAGAATTTTTTTCACTGGAAGGTTGGCTAAGAATTGCAATGAGCTACCCAGGGAGGTGGAGGAGTCACCATCTCCAGAAATGTTCAAGACATGATTGGATGTGACACTTAGTGCTATGGTTTTGTTGGCATGGTGGTTTTAGATCAAAGGTTGGACTCGATCCTGGAGGTTGTTTCCAACACTATGACAATAGGGATTGATGCAGGTTCTTACATAACAAGAACTAGCCTAAATTCCCTTGGAGTCTTTCTGGGACATTCAAATACACTAAAATAAGTTTGACTTTCTGCCAGTAGACCTGCACATTTCCTAATTTGGGCTTAAAGTAGAAGCCAATATTGCAGTATGTCCCAAGAGAAAAAATTCCTTGTAATTATAAGCAGTATGGACTGGTGGCACTTGGGGACTGCACTCCACTGCTGGTCCTACCCTTATTGAGGCTGGAGTATGGATTAAATTTGGCTTTTTCCCTTATAATTTTTGAAGCGCTCCATGGAACTGGCTCAAACTATCTAAGAAATTGCTTTGCTCCTGCTGTAGTGACAGATTCCCTTGACAGCTGAATTTCACAGGAACTGTGAAACTGTCAGCCTTGAGGATGATGTTTTGAGAGCGACAGACTGAGCTTTCTCAGCAGCTGGCTCAAGGCTGTAGAGCCTAGTTCTGGAGGAGGATTGCAAATCTTGCTTTGTGTAAAATTTGCTCATTGAGCTGATGTTATCCCTAGACAGAGGAGAAATCATGATAAAAGCAAAAGGTAGAAGAGACTGCAGGCAGGGAAAGTGAAGAGACCATCTGACAATTCCTGTAACAGGGTACCAATAACCTTTGTCCAAATGAGACTGAGGAACATGGCTTGCTTCTTTTGGAAACAAAAATGTTGTATAGATGGCCTGGGATTTCTAGCCTGACTTCTAAGCCAAGGGCTTTAAAAGATTCCATCTATAAACGATGCCATAACTAAGACAGCATAGGTTCATGAACACTCAGGAATACATGTGATCCTTATTTATATTTATGTATATATAGATTGTTGAAATAATTTGTGAGTGATACTGTTAATTGAAAAAAAGCCTTTGGAATTGTTCTGTCTTTAAGTCCAGTCATGAGTGGAAGAATTGTTCGGCTACATTTCTGTAAGCATAACTACTACCTCTTTCCACCTCCAAATGGTTAATGAAATAGCTACTTGTTTGCAATACTTAGAAATAGTCTGAGGAGAAATAAAATCTCATGTGGATGTCTTGCAGTATGTTGTGTACAGATTTCCAGTGTGGTTTTTTGGAAGGTAGAGTTTTTTGTAATTGTTATATAGACTTTATTGAATCTTACTGAGGTTTAATCTTTACTCTTACAAGTTCCCATATTTGCAGGCTTCTACTTACCTAATTACAGAGGACTTTAAGGTAGTATATTATTTTGCTGAATCTTAATTCAGTAAGAAAAGTCAGACTGAAGGTAAAGATAACTTTAAATAGATTGTGTTATATTTATATGTAGCCCTTTGTGGCTCTTTCCAGTATTTAAGCAAGGAAGTTGGCAAGATAACACTGCATAAACCAGCACACCAGATAGAATAAAAGCATTTTAGGAAACTTTTTGTGCTTAAATAATTGGTGTAACTTCTTCATATAAAATAAGAATATTTTGGAAATGTGTTCCTTGTTTATTTTCAAGAGAGTATTTCCAATATAACTCCAACTGGAAACGTATGTGATCTGCCTAGTAAGTTGTAGCACAAGGAGGTTTTGGAAGCAAAAAGGCTCTCAAGAACTGTACTGAGGACTAGAAACCACCTGGTAGCTTGAGTCTGCCACAGGACATGGGCTCCTGAAGGAAAAGTAAAGGCAAAGGTTTTACTGGTTCTCTTATTAGGATTACGTGTATATGGTAATTTTAGAGAGTTACAGACACACATTTTTTAAGCCTTTCAAGAGCAATCTCCTTCTATCTAAGTGGTAAAGTTCTAGTCAAGTAATACTGTTTTCTTGTAACTTTTGGCTTTAGATTTCTCCCAGTCTTGAATGCTCATTACATTTCACCAGGAATCCAAGATCTGATCCTTTTCAGACATTATTTCTCTGGTAAGGTCTTTGCTGATTTTCCATGGAAATACAGCTCTCCTTTTGGGTTAGTTGTTTTTCAGCTGAGCCAAACTTTTCTGTGGAAATGTATTCCTCTGTTATGTTCTCCTGATCAAATTCTCTCTGGTTTTCGTAGTGTCTTTAGTGGAACATATTGAATTCGCTCTCCAACGTCTCAGGCTTAGTGTTTTTTTCAAAGACAGAATCAATTTGCTCTTAAATTTTCTAATGAGGAATTCTGCTGCTGAAGACACGAGTACTTTACTGGGACTAAAGCTGCTCTGCTGAGGATTCTTTCTTCCTAATAACTGATAGGAAGAGCACATATTCAGTGCTTTGGTCAGTGGCCATCTGTTCCTGTGCTCAATGATTGCTTATTATTGTTGTGTCACTGCTCTGAGTTCTGAAACTCTCATATTAATATATAGACTTTATAACTGTGCATTTAGTGATAACTATTTTCTAACATTATTGTAAGGAAAAAAATAATGATTGAATAAAATAGCCATGGCCATCTTTAGGAGTTGTTAAAGATGTAGGATAAGACAGTGGAAGATTAGTATAATTCCAGTTCATTCAGTGTTGCAGAAAGAATATGAATTCCTTAGAGGTTATGAAATTCCTGCATCATTGAACATTCCAGTTTATGTGGATCAAATCATATGCCATATATCTCCCATATCAGGGACGCAGGAAGGTCATCATCCATGATGACTCCTATTTCATTGGTTAACCTGCGGAAGTCAGTACAGCTAAACCCACACATTAGAACACCTTTAACTTCATAAAGCTGCACTGGAATTAAAAAAAAAAACAAGTGGGAGGAGTGGGCTACAATCTTAAGTGTGGTATTGATTCACTAGATTGGGGGAAACTTCTTTCTTAGTTTTAGGTATGTGCTGAAGCTCTGGCTGTGTCACAAGTCTGGATTAGACGTTTGCTCATAGAAGTAGCTTCAAGTTGACTGCATTTCTGGAATACATCAGATGTACTTTTTGAAGATCTGGCCCTATGAGATCTTACTGATAATTCCCATTTTGGGTTTGAGCGCTTTTAGCTCCCCATACATTAGAGCATCCTATGGAAAGAATTCTTCAGTGTGATTGAAGTCTTATTCAGTGGGAATTGCGAGCTTTGAGGACTTAGAGCACAAACTCCTGAAGCTACAGGCCCTTGGTTTTCTGTCCAAGTTTTACTTGACATTTCTGAGCTTTGCAGGGTTTCACCTTAGGAGTATGTTTTAAGAAATATTTTCCCTGAATGGCTTGTTGACTACCATGTATTATCATGGACTATTAATTTATTTTACAAGAGCTTAGAATGTCAGAAATATAAGATAATTCAGGGTTACTAATGGACATTTTATGTAGTACTGACATGAGGATTTGTTATCTAGCAGCAAAAGCGAGTACTGACTTCATTAAAATGGAGGAAAAAAAGCCCACCCAAAGAAACAAAGAAAAAAATCTTGTACTGCCTTTATCACTTCTACTCCTATTTCTTACTGGTGCATTTTTGTTAAGCACACCATCTTTATTTTATGATGTCTATGTCCATGAAGCAATGCAACTGCAAAAGAACAGTTCATAGACGAAATGACCATTTTTTAAATCTTTGATTGAAAAGTCATTTTTCTTCCTGTGCATTGTGGTTTATGTAGACACAACCATAGAAATAATGCAGTCAAGAATTATCATGGAGTATGTGAGTTTTGCCGTATTCTGTAAATTTAAGTCTTGGTTTCTTTCCTCAAAAATTTTATAAACAATGACGGTTTGGTTTTTTTTTCTTATGTGAATCTCTCTAGGCTTCTACTGTCTGGTGCTTTAAAAAAGGCTGGTCTCTTTGGTACAGGAGATGGAAATTACTGCTAAAAAGCAACTTTAGAATTGCTCCCAAAAAGTTTGAAATTGAAGACAGGAGCTATGACAAATATTAGGAGTGACTCAAGAGATACTGGCTGGGGAAAGAATTTATCAAGGACTGACCAGGCATTGACTTATAGAGTGTTCCAGAGTTTATGAGAACACTCAGCCATGAAGTCAAAGGCATTGCAGATGGTAGACTCCTCACAGATCTGCATTTGAAAATAGAATTAATCACTGTCTATTTCCTTCAAAGCAACATTAAAAATTCCTTGTTCAAAGCATGTGTTTATTCTATACAAATGCCTTTGGTAACTCAGTTGTCATTACTCAAGCTAGAGAGTTTCCAAAAAAACTAGTCTACCTTCAAGAGACTGTTTCCAGGACAAGAGAAATATGAAATATGTTCGGGCACAAGCTCTATACTGAAAATAGATATATTTGGTCACTATATAGGTCACTAAGAATGGATTATTTTATGCATTAGGCAAGGGTAACAATCTGAAAAAAATACTCTCTGAAATGAATATTATTTTTTATTATATATAGATTATGTATCGCATATTCCAGCCATGAGAAGACAAGGTTTTTTTGTGAAAGAAAAGAAATTCCTTGAAATTCTTCTCTTATGGTCTGTATTTGTCCTACCAGATTCTGTGTGGACTGCCATATTTTTCCAGTGAGAGAAGTAATTTCTTTTTTGAAAGTAATTGGGGTTTAGAAGGCTTTTTGTGGGTTGGTCTATTTCTTTGTTTTCCTTTTCTTGTAGGCTATACGTCTGTTTACAAGACACAGAGATAATTAAGGACAGCAGAAAATTATCTTTGTTGTCAAAATGAGAATATATTCCTGGATCAATTCAAGTTGTATCAGGCAGGTGTCTGCCCTTAGCACTGGGTCAGGTGGCTTGGACGTATGTGCTCTGTATCAGATTTCAAACAGGTGTTTTTTACTTCACTTGGTGTTTTCTGAGTCTTCTGTGGGATTGCATGTTATTTCAGTTTTGAGAAACCTCAGGAAAGCTGTAGAGCTGACAGAGAAATATGCAGTATGACTGCATAAATGGGGACTATCCCACTCTTTGATGAGGGATGGAATTTTTATGGGAGGTAAACAGAAGTTATGGCCTTATAGCTGTTCCAGTCTGTCTGTGGGTGCTATGCCTTGACCAACAGAGACAGAATCAAGAATTTATGTTGTCTTCTAGAGAGCTGCCAGTGTTTCAAGTTTATACATGTCAGCCAGGAAAGAATGAGAAAATTTGTGTAGATATTATCAGGAATGTTGTGGGAGAAATGAAAACGTGGACCAGTGTCTAGCCAGGAAGCAGGTGGGTAGAAATCTTCTAGTTCCAGCCCAGGCCAGAATCTTGGGTCATTGAGGTGGATGTCCATGAGCTTGTGGCATGATTCATAGAATCATAGAATATCCAGAGTTGGATGGGACCCATTAGGGTCATTAAGCCCAATTCTTGGCCCTACAAAGGACAACCTCAAGAATCACAACTTGTGCCTGAGACCATTGTCCAAATGCTTCTTCAACTCTGGCAGGTTTGGTGTGGTGAGCATTTCCCTGGGGAGCCTGTTCCAAGGCCTAACCACCCTGGTTCAGTGGTCTTTGCATTCTAAAAGACAGAATCTGAAAACTGACATGAAGTAAGGGACATATTAATTGAGCTGCTCTTTTCAGGTCAGGGTAGGTAAGTAACGGCAATTTTTTCCTCGCTTTAACAGTCTCTCCAGTAATGTGTTCAGTTGCACCAAGGGGAAGGAAACCACAGCCACTGAAATGATGAAAAAATGAATTAAATTGATTAGAGGGAGAATTGAGAATCTAGCATTGGACTCAAAAAATGAGCTGAATGCTTAGAAAGGAAAAAGCTTACTAAGCACTTCTAATAACAGAAACAAACAGTTCTATATGTTAACTTCATCTTGTGTTTAGTCTGGGAGGAACAAAGCAATCCCTGGAAAAGACAGACAAAATCCTCCCACACACTTAGCAGCACAAAAGATGGGTGGCACTATTATAGTGGAAAACCGGTGCAGCTCGTGTTATACATTTCATTTAAACTGCACAGAACAGAAATCTCTGAATACACAGAAACACTCTTTTGAGTTAAGTAGCAAAGCCATGAAGAATCCTTCAGTACCCACATTTATAACAGAAATAGCCTCCAGAGTCAACTGTTTATTTATCAATTGTTAATTGAGTTGATGTTTACTCACGATTGTAAACAGATGATTAATTTATGGCTGTGTTATTACTATGATAGTGAAGAGATCATTAGAAAGAAGGATTATAATAGGGTTCTCTGCACTTATGAGGCTAGTAATAAAGATTGACTATTATAATTAGATAAAGCTTTGTAACAAATACTATTAAATTGAATCTGGACTTTATTTAAATGCACTGGCCTGTTATCTAAAATGTATTAGTGGAGTGTGTGGGTTAAGTAGAACCCCTGCCTACACTGTTTACTGTCTCCTTCAGAGATTAAAATGGCTCTATACTTGTTGGCTAAATGGCAATATTATGCATTATGCATGAGTGTTATTTCTATTGAAAACTCTAAAAATATTATTGTAACACAAGAAAAATATTCTATTTTCTCTCATTTTTAACCTGAGATTGTTTCCAGCTTTAATTTTGATGATAGGTTAACCAAACCTAATTCAAGAAGGTAGTATTAGGCTTCTTCAAAAGTGAGCCTGTGCAGCACTTTTTGCATAATTCTGTTTAATGAAAGTCAGAGTAACACTTCTGTGGGAATCCAGTGACAATGTTATGGAGCATTTGATTTCTTAATTTTCACGGAAGCATGGAAAGCAACAAAAGAAGGTGGAGTGGGATGGGATGAAGCTTTAAAAAATGTAGATCTACATCTACCCCCTTCCCCCTCTGTTCTGTTTTTCTTCTTCCCCTGCCCCTTTTTGGAAAAGGGTCTTTTATTGCTCCAAAGCAGTCCAAATTGACTAGATCTCTATGAGACTTATCTGTTATTTTTTGAACATAAGTTTAACAGGAAGAAGCTCTTTTTTTGGCCTATTTGGGAGTACAGATGTAACACGAATCTAGTGTGAACAAGTATAGGAAGAATGGCTGGATATTTTAAAAATATTTTAACATGGGATGGGAAGAGATATAGTCAGAACTTGCAGGTGTAATGTAAGCATCACTTTAGCACTCTGGGTATTTCAAATAAAAAATGCAAAGCCATCATAGGAAATAGTGTAATGATATTGCAGAGACTAGAAAACCAGACATTTCTTTAAACCTTAATAGCTTACACTGTAATCACTCCGAGGTTTCATGACAACTGAGTGCAAAATTTCCACTCTTTTTTGTCAGATCCTTTAAGGGTAGAGAGACACTGTTCTCACCTTCCATGGTCTGAGTGCTTGAAGCCTTAGCATCTTCTGGAGTTGCTTCAGCTACAGGCTGTCAGATTGTGACCCCTCAGGCTATGCAAAAATGCTCTTGTCCTGATAGGTGCTGAATCTGGAATGCACATCGGTGCTCGCCAAGCACCTATCAGTGTCTGTTTCCAAATGACCACACAGCACTTCCCTGCCCAGCTGAGGCTTGAGACCCTTATAATATTTATAATGAGAAATGAAAAGCTCTCACCTTGTGGCTGTGCAGGTACTGCTGTGCTGCTCTGCTCGGAGACAGGGTGCAGAACTGATGAGCCTACAGTTGTGCTGCTACTCATGTCCCACTCTGGGCTTTTCGTTCTGAGAAAACACTATCTGTGGGTTATTTTCATCCTCTTAGAGGGATTTCTTTTGTTGCATAAGAGGTTTGGGATAGATTAATTTATGTAAACTATTTGATTACTAAAATGATATTTAGAAGAAATGTCAAAGACTAGAGGTTCTTAAATAACAAACGGGAGAAATGATTGAGCTACAGCTTCCTTACACAAATGCTGTCCCCAAGGAGGTGGAAAATGTGAAAAATTTAATTGCTTTTCATAGAAATTACTTGAAAACTATTAATAATGTCTCAAAATAGTTTCAGAAAGGCTCTGGATGTGTTCATGGAAAGTTTTTATAGAAAGGGTCTGCTAGCTTGAGCCTTGCACAGCAAATGGAGAGATTCTTTTGATCTTGCCTGACTTGATGGGACATGGGATGAAGCAGACTTTAATCACAAATGATTAATAAATAATTCCCAAAATGTGATTTGTCTTTTCTAGAGAAAGAATTTTTTTTAAACTCAGTGGGAGAAATAGAATTTTTTAACACTTTTTATAAATCTGTCGGCGAGTTGTAGCATTATCAGTTTTCAGCAGCACTCTGTCCCATGGCTGTCAATATGACTATGCTGAAAAGTAAAATGTCATTCTAAAGCTACTCACCTGGATACCTTCTGAAATAGTGCAAGGTTTTAAAAAAGGTGGGATGAAATAAAACAGGGGAGCATCCAAGAATGAATTTGAAGGCAAAATGAAGAAATGTAGAACAATTCCATCTAAAGCTGACTTTGAGAAGCCTACATGTAAGAAATACCTGTGAAGAAACAAATGTGGATTGGTCAAAACTGGATTTCAGATCAAATTTGTATGGCAATAGCTAAAGATTGTTTCTCAGAAGCAGTTGGAGTTGACCAAACACAAGGATGATACTTTTCCTTATGAACTGATCAAGGTTTCCTTTTTCAAAAGAATATAATAGTGGTGGTGAAGAAATTTCCATAGAGCTTTTGATTTTCTTCCTAGTATGTGTGTCTTCTTTCAAGGACCTGGAAAGACTAGTGCTTGTAATCAGGATTTCAGTTGCAATGAACCAGTAATTTGAACATTTCAATATTTTTACTGTTAGCACTCCACTGGAAAGTATAAAGGAAAAGAGTTGTAATTTCTTTGCTCTTAATCAGATAGATTTGAATTTCTACAAAATAAGTCATTTTTCTTGTTTTATTCAGCTTTCTGGTATTTCTTTGGGTTTAGATCTTTTATTGTTAGGTTATATACCCTGGAGATATTAAGCAAGGAAGGGGAAAAGAAGCATTCTTTATAGAAGTTTATGAAAACTGGCATATAGGTGGCATGTGAAAAGCTGTCACGACAATCAAATCTTTAATAGATTTGACAATTATATGCTTGCATAGGTAAATCCTTGCAATCCCAAAAGACATCAAATGGGTACTTATATCCTCTACAATATAGACCATTTTGTTCAGTTGGTGAACATTAAACATAGAAGAATTAGATAATTTTAGCTAGTGTATATAGGGCATTGGCAAGTTGACTTGTTTTGTTTTTTTCTAATCTTCTTCAAAGTTTCCAGGCCAGCCTTTCACTGAAGAATATACAATATTTTAGTTGTTTGATAAGTCTTACAACAAGAAAAGAAGAAAGACCAGCACAGTACAGCTGGTGTTTTTAAAGTAAGTTGTTGTTTGACAGCCATGGAGATATTATAATTGTAATTCATTGAGCAGGACTCTGTGAGGAAGCAGAAGTCCCTGTTGGAACTACTCCACAATTTTCCAGCTGTTATCTGTTTTCTTCACACAAGGAGGGCTTGCATTGCATCTTAAGCCTTCAAGAATGTATGGTGCACTGGATATAGTGTGTATTTAACTGTGGACTGGAAAATCAAGCCAATGTAAACTCCAGTTATTGCTGGGCCTTTTCATTTTTCTGACATCAGATACAAAAGGTCATGACTGCTTATGTCCCATTTAAAACAGCAGTAAAGATTCAAAAACCTAAAAAATGGCAGAGCCCTAATTAAGTACTTCCAGAGAAACACTTTGTTTACCAGTGCAACCTGTAGCTCAGTTTATATTCATATGCTGTTCCTTATGGTGAGGAGATTTGCAGATATGTGACAGAAAATAGCCCTCATCTCCAAAACAGAGTGGAATTGGAACAGTCTGCATTTCACACTTACTGGGGAGTGTTTTTTTCAAACAAACCATCTTGTGAGCCTGTTGTCTGTCTGCCTGGAGTGGAATCGTGTTTTGCTTTTCTAGGGCTGAAAATTGCACATGAGGATGCAGCAGAAGTGTTCAAGATCCCAGGACTCCCTGAGGGGTTGTGATCCATGGTGCAGTGTTAGTCCTGTTGAGCCTGATATGTGTTTTTACAAACATGAAAAGCTAGTGCAGGATCACTGTGTTATAAAAGAGCTGCAGAGTGAAGGATTAGCTCAGCTGATGTTTGTTCTTTCTAATACTTTCTGTTTATATTAAGGGAAGGAGGCTGTCATTTGTATTACAATCTCAAAGAGTGTGTAAGATTGGAACAAGATGGGTTTAAATGAGAAAAAGACAATCATTTGCAACAGAGAAATAACTTCGGGTATTTTTTTTCTAAGTTAAAATAGAGAAAAACCAGACACTGAACCCAGCAGAGCTTCTAATTGATTTGGAAAAGAAAATCACTAAATGCCTATGCATGTAGCTAAAGAGAGCGTAATCTCAATCAATGTAGAATAAGTACACGATTTATTCAGCCTGGTTAATAGTTGGAAAATAAAAAACCAAATCAAACCTCAATTAGATGGAGAAAATTGTAGTAAAATTTGTTCTGAAAACTTTTCACTGGTGGTGCTGTATATTGCCATCTCTTATCAAAATTTTTTAGAATAAATTCTGGTATGTAATTGAAAATTAAAACTGCTGAAGACATTTTCATTTATGACTTTAAATTAATATCACTGTGGAAGAGCTGTTAAAGAAGGGTGTAAAGTAAAAACATATTTATGTGATTTTTTTTTAATCACTTAGTGTGATATTTTTCACCAAATGTTTGTTTTACAATCTTACATAACTGTCATTGACTTTAGATTTATTAAAGATATATAATAGCTTGAGGATCTGCCATTGTTAACTAATTATCCAAAATGTAATTAAAATTTGGCTCAGGTGGTAATTTTTTGCTTCTAATGAAAGGAAAAAAATGTTTCTCTAGGAGGAGACATTTGAGATGCCTTGAAGTTAGTTTTTAATTAATATTCTTGCATCTGTCTGAAAACTAGATAGTAGTCCTGTATTGTTGGTTAAAGGTATAAGTAGATATTCTGTTATTTCTTCTTGTTTTATTCCATTTCTTTCTTAACAAAGAAAGAAATATCAAATGATCACTAAGTTAGAGAAGCCAAGTGTCTTATAAGTAACTGAAATTAGGAATATTTTCTAGGATAAAGGCTACCATGTTGTCATATTTTACTTCAGAATTGTAAGGCTTATTTAATATAAGAAGTAGAAAAAAATCCTCTGAAGTGTAACATGTGCAACCACGTCTGCATAGTCAAAGGAACTTGTCCAAGGAACATGTTTTTGGAGTATGCATCTGCTGGAACCATATTAATGTTTTATTTCTAAAATGTTGGATCAGATTTGTGCATCTTGGTGTCAGACATAGTGTTTCACTTATTTGATATGTTTAATTAATTGGCAAGTACTGTTGTTTTTTAATATCGAAAGGCTAAAAAGAAGGGAAGGCACAGAATTCCAAAAGATGCTGAGGAGATGAGCTGGACCTTTTGTGCTTGTTTTCAGTAAAATTTCACTGTTCAGCCCTCCTGTGTTGTTTAAAAATTCTACTCAAGTTGTATGCAGAGGAAGGAAAAAGCCAACATCTTTCTGATAAATACAGTAATGTTTGGTTTTAGGGAGGTCAGGTAGTTGGAAAGTCACAGGACACTGCCCTGTCTATTTAAAATGTGCTTTACTTGGTTTACTGAGTGCTTAGCTGGTGATGGATGGTTCAGTCCAAATGTTAGCTTTGTGTACTGACACTGTCTCTCTGATATACTTTGAACTCTGGATGAATTTTTATATGGCTTTACATGAGTACTCATGAAAACAGGAGCCAGCTATTTCATTGCCAAATCTCAGGTGGCCAACCTGGTGCAACTGCTGTAATATTTTTAGGTGGCTTGAGAAATATAGTTATTATCCAGCAGTGGGGAACAATGAATGTGTTAATGGTGAGACTGGTAGGGCTGCTTTTGAGGTATTTGGAACAAACCCCTTAGTCAGCAGTCACAGGTGGGAAAAAATACCTTTCACTGTGAAAAATAACACAAATGCTTGATTCAGTTTTTTACAGTAGTTCGTCAAATAGTCCTGAGTCCTGAGTCTCAGCAGCAGCAAGGAGGTTTGTTCAGAGAAGGCTGAACTTGTGTAAAGGGTAGAAGAGTCATTAGAATCTTGAGTCTGGATTCCAAACCATAGCCATTAACTTCTCTTTGTAGGGAATTCCTGATCAGTGAAGAGATCAGAGGGGTTTTTCCTTCACTCTTAATGCCTGTTATTTTCAGGATCTGGGCTTTCATGGTCTATCTTAAGAACAAGTATTTGTAGAATGCCTTTATGAGAGGTTTGTTCCTAAGAGAGGGCCTAAAACTGCTGAATTTTTAGCTTTTTCTGTGGAAAAGCTGTGCAGTACAGGACCTTGTTTCTTTGGGCTTTATTAAATCACTGAGTACTTTACTGAGGGAATGGTTGGTTATGGCCAACCTACTGCAGCTACAGGTCCATTTCCCAGATGAAAACAACCCTGTGGTGGTGAATATTTGAAAGCCTTGCAGCACAGTACAAGATCTATTAAACATTCCTCATTGCTGGCACAGACATGGATTGGATGGGCTGTGGCAAGGGGAGATGTGGTGAAAGGCACCATGGACAGGATTTCCAGCCAGAGAGTCACTGATGCAGAAGCCATCTAAATAATGGAGATTTTGTTGCAGTCTAGCCCTGGAATCTCTACAAAGCTTTGTTTTTCCCCCTCCAGTCGCAGCTAAATGGTGAATTAAATTTCTTCTTTGGCTCTGTGAGGTTGTGCACCAAGAGAGAGAGACTTTTACCTTAATATGAGAGTGAGATGGGAGTGCGGCAGGCAAGAGTAGAAGACCAGGGCCCAGTGAGTAAATCCCACATGAAAAGCATAGCTGTGGAAAACCCTGCTGTCCTGCCATCCACTGCACAGATGTATGGTTTGATGATTGGTGCAAACATGTTAATTACAGTTTCTTGCATCTCAAGAAATAATGAAACTTTTTTATTTTAAATCCTATCAACTGTGGGTTTAATTATACTTTCTTTTAAAACTAGACAGTTTTGTTCAGATCAGAACAAAATTTTGAAATATATTTTTGAAATGTTATTAAAGATGAAAGACTGCAAATCAGTGCTGCTTTAATTAGCTGGGATGAATAGATGAAAGAAAAGTGATTTCTAAGCAGATTAGTTTCAAGATAAAATATTTCATTTTATTAATGTTTGACCAAATCTGACATATACATTTTGAAATTTTTAAGGCATGTGAACAAGACCTGATGCTATTAAACACAGGATTTCTTAAGTTTTGAGGCAATGTGGTATGCCGTGTGATCCTGTGAAATATCATTTGTGATTTTCAAGTTGACATTGAAATGAAAGTTAAAACAGCATTAGTTTATTGCACAGATTAGTGGAATCAGAAGTATCTCTAGCTGTCTTGGACATGTTTTAGAAATCTACTGTAAACTGCATTCATTAATGGAAAGCCGGATCAAAGTTTGATGAGACAGTATTTCTTTTGTTTTAAGACTAAATAGAGTTAGAGTGTCCCAAGTAGTGTTTTCTGCATTGTAACAGCCTCTGGATTTAGATTTAAGGATGGGAGGTGCTGTTTTCTAATGTGTTTTTTTTTTCTTTTACATTTACTATTGATTACAAAGATTATCAAAGCAAACTTCTGTGGGTTTAATTCTGAATTCTTTTTAAAATAGTTTGGCAAGGAACTTGTACAGATATTTAATGTCCTTAGCATAAATCTTTGATTTCAGTGTGTTAGAGTTGTGGGACATGCTTTTCTGCTTTTGACTCTTTGAAGATGTCCCATGGACTTCTTTCAGATCAAATCACACCTCACAAAAACACTTAATTGAGTCCAAGTTCCTCTTTTGTTGGTCTTCAAAAGCATTAAAAACAGTCACTGAAAATAAGCCGTGCTTTTAGGGGCGATACAGTGTGAATTGGATCTCTGTGAAGCTGTTTAGAAAACACATTTCCTATTTAAGGTTATCTTCACTCATTTCTTTAGGTATCATGTGAACATTTAACAAAAAAAGCTGACATTCCTATCCTAGTGCTGTGTGTATTCTTCTCCTGTCCTATGCAGCTATTTCCCACATTTGTCAAGGCAAAGGTTGAAGGGGGTATGGACAAGGGAAATAGGTCTCCCATTCATTCCTATCTGTCAGGAGTTCACTTTGTCATGATAACATTCAAGGAGTATATTTATCTATCCTGCTACTGGAGGTTAAAGCAAGGGTAAAGAAGGAGAAGGGAAGAAATCATGTTTTAAAAGTTTACAAATTCTGCTGCAAAAACTGTAAACAGAAAGAGGCTTGCAGTGGAATGTGTAAAATACTGCTGCATTGATAGCGATGGGGCGGCGGGCTGCCACAAATCTGCTCGTATAAACAGAGGAACTCTTGCTGCAGATTGGGTCTGTTTTGGCTTAAAGTCTGAGGAACACATTGCTTTCAAAGTGAATTCTTAGGTGTCACTTCCCATAACTTATAGCAGAAGATTACAAAGCTACTGATATAACATATTAGTTTGATGGACAGAATTATACCCCCAACGCTTCCTGCTCTCCCCAATGACGCACACTAACTTAGTGTGCTGTGACAGCTGCCTTGATTTACCACCAGGCTGGGAGGCCAAGTGGGAGAGGGAACATTCACATGAACGCAGGGGCTGATACTGGCCCACAGCCTAGTTTATAAAGCTGCCCTGTAATTCACCACAAATGTGTCACCATTAAAAGGGAAAAAAGGATTGCAGATAATAAATACTCTTTAATTTATTAGCTAACAACAAAGAGATCAGAGCCAGTTGTGATGTGATTGTTTGACATAATATTGTCAAGGAAAAAAGCTAAGTTGACCAAAGATGTATATTACACATTCAAGCAGATGCATCAACTCTTGGCTTGTCACAAGCAGAGCTAAACAAAACGCCAAACAGAGGAGAGAACTGGCAAACAGCACAGTCATTTATCTCTGAAAGAGACATATTCAAGAGCAAGTGAAATAAGACATAGTTCTTTGGACTTGGTCAAGGGCCAAGTTCTAACTATTATAAATTAAATGTTTTGTGTATTGTATTTGGCAACTGCAGCAGCTCTTACCATCTTGGTCATGGTAGGAGAGTGTTAGATTTTCCTGTCTCCTTTTGCCAGAATGATGGTTTTTGTTGTGGGGGACAATATTAGAATGTGTCCATGCATACCAATAGCCACAATCTGTGCTGTAAAAAAGGCATATAGGTTTGGAAAATGCAAATAAAAGCTGTTAGACAAGCCAGCCTATGGAATTAAAGTTTTCCAAAGAAAACTTTAAGAAGTCCTGAATCTCAGAATCTTACTTTCTAGATTGTTTGAGTTTGCAAAATATAGTCATCAATATAATTATTTCCGGTTCATAGGCTTTTAATCAGAGTTGTGAACTTCATAATATATTTTAAGGAAGCTTTGCTTTTGGTTTTCTATGAGCATTGTTCATGCCACCACATTTAGCTTGGTGTCAGCATTTCCATTATAAATTATGCTTAACTGTTTTGGATGTCAGATGCAAAATTCTTGCCCTGAGTTGAAAACTGATGCACCGGATCAGGGAATGAAGATTATATGTTTATACAAGCCCATGCACGTTTTAAAAAAAAGTAAAATTAGATTTATTAATTCCAAAATTTCCAGTGGTGTAAGCCAGTCTACATTCTATATGATACTTTTGTATACACACACTTTCAGACATGTTAAACATGTAAATCTGTTGCTGAAAATTATGTTGAGTGATTGTTTTTCATATTATTAGAGCAAAGAGTCAGGCATTATTTAGGATGCTTTTATGTGACTGTTGTAAACAGAATGTAGTCCTGTTTTCTCACCTCTCCACTTTTCAGAAAAATGAAAATTTAAGGCAGTGTTATTTTACTTGTATTAAATAGAAAATGCTTATTTCTGTGTAAATGATGCCAGCACAAGATCTGAGAGTTATTTAAGCTCTGAAGCCAAGGCCCAAGCAAATTTTTAGTAGTACATGGTCCTCATGCTGAGTGTTTGCATGGGTATAAAAATTATCCCATAGTGTAATATCCATGAAATTGTTTGCTTTGACATCAGAAACATTGTCCAACAATCCTGAAAAGAATGAACTATTGGAATTTTGTCTGCTTTTACTATAATGATATTGTCTTACAAACTTCCACAGAATTAATTTGGAATGGAAATTGAAAATCCATAAATCTTCCTTAAGGCCTTGCCTTTCCTCCATTGCTCTTGATAGCTGGATCAGGCATTAGTTGTCCAAAGCAGGAAGGGAAAGGTGCAATGTGTGCTAAGGAAGGGCAGGAGACTCCAGTCATCCCCGCCTTGTGTGGAGGGTGAGAATGGCCTGCCTGATGCAGGCAGCAGCTCTGCAGGGGACGGTGCTGTTGGCACACCCAGGGCTGTGTGGGGCTGCTGAGGGCTGGGCAGGCTGGGCCTGGGAGCCTCTGCTGGGGCAGGGACGGGGCAGAGGGCCAGGGCCTTCCTCCCGCCCTTTCTAGCACATTGAGTGATCTCTGTCCTCAGGGCAGCACATATCTCATTTCACCAACCTATCTGGGATGAGTAATTAAAGGGAACTTTTCAAATTATATCCTAAATTAAAAAGAGGGGAGCGGACAGGCTGTGCCAAAATTGATAACTTGCTCCATTTTGATGAGCAGGGCCACTCAGTTCCCAGGAAGAGGGAACCAGCATGTGCTAGATATGGGAAATTACAATTACAATTTGGAATAGAGACAGTGCAGTATGGAGTCCACTTCATGGCAGTGCTCAGGATAATAAATGAGAAACCAGATGGATATATAGCAGAGAGTACTTTACCATTGGTTAGAGGTAATATGTAATTTCAAATGTATGCAAACAGATATGAAAAAAAAAAATCTGCTTTAAGATTTTGATGATCTTGCAGTACATCTCCATTTCCAAACCCAGGGCATAGCTACAGATAAGGCCAAAGTTGTTCTCTTGCTTAAGTGGCAAATTAATTTTGATTTTATTCTGATTTTCAATATTATCAACACTGTTTTTACTAATTTGTTAGTAGTTAACAGTTTCTTATACTTTGTCCATTGAGACAAACTATTCTTAAAATCTGAAATGCTTTTAATATAAAGTGGAGATTTAGATTTTCTCCTACTCATGTGTGGAAAAATTCCCTCAAGTATGGCTGTATCCTTCAAATGAAACAAATGTAGAAAAAGGGAAGGAATCGACATTTCACTAGCATTAAGTCTATAGACTAAAAAGCAAAGGACTGTTTCAAAATTATTCATCCTCATTTTCAAATTCAGATTATGTTCTCTTAGTGAAGAGTTATGTTCTTTAAGTGTTTGAAGTTTGCAGTTTTCTTTCCTTCTAAAACACAATTCCAGTTGCTGTTCCTTAAATTCATTAAAGAGCCTAAAAAATATGAAGGTGAAAGATAGCATATAGGTGAATATTCTAGTTTCTTATTATTTTCAAAGAGACAATATATTCTTAACTCCCACTGAAAATGACATTTACAAATTCAAACACAATTCAAATGAATTCAGCAGCACACCATGCCGTCTTCTAGGAATGATTCTTTATAAAGCTAAAGACAAAATTTTATGTGTTCATGCTTGTTAAAAGCACCACATTATATTTTACCTCGCTGCTCTTTAAATATAAGGCATCCTAAGAAAATTTGTGCAGGAGCAAATGAAAAACAAATCACATTAATACCACATAAATGCTCTAAAAAATTTGAATCAGGATGTAAAACTGTTTCAAACAGATAGTGATGTGTGCTAGAACACATGACAAAATGGATGTAGCAGATGAAGAAATGGATACGACATGCTGAGGGCTTAATGTAACATACAGCAAAATTGATATACCTCTTACTGAAATAAATAAAACATGGCATAATATATACATTTTAATGAATTGAATAAAGCATGTGAAGGAATTGATTAGAAAGTGTACTGAACTAAAAAACGTAAAATAAAACGTTACGTAAAATAAAGCATAATGGTATGGATTTAATCAAATAAAAATATAAGGGATTGAACTATGTTGAAAACACTAAAACAAAAGGGGTGGATTTAAACTGTGCTGAATTGAAGTAAAGGAGATCTGGGGTGTGTAAAGCTCAGCAAGCCCTAGGTACCTGTCCATCAGGGTCACGTGGTTCATTTCACTGTTTGACTGCATGGCGCAAAGAAAACCATTAGGGTACAGAATGTGGATAAAGAAGATGTGTGATTCATATCTGACTCTACCACACAAACTTTTAATTTGATTTTATCAAATCAACTTATTCTCTCTCAAGTGCTTTTAATCTCACCTTGTCTTGCTCTTCCTCTCCTCCCCCTTTATTCTCCCCTTGTCCCCTTTCCTCTTCTCTCCTCCCTCCCTTTCACCATCCCACACATGCTCCTCTGTGTTCTCACATGTCCTTTCTCTTGTCTGCACACTTTTTCACTTTCACTTCTCATCCTCTCTCTGTCTCTCATTCTCACACTCTTTCGCTGGACCCCTGTCTATGGTGTTGGCCTGTTCCTCTCACACATTTGCTTTCCCTTTTTTTCTTCCCCTTTTAATATTGTCTTGGTAACAATGATTCCTGTATCCCAGTTTTCTGTAAAATATATCAACTATGGAGAGAATTGATAGAAGTGATTGCCAGATTGGATATAAACTTGATTTGAAGGCAGATAGGAAAACCCCAGTATTTTGTGTAATGGTAATTCTGTACATGAATGGAAATTTCACGAAAATGCACCATTTCTCTTTAGGCTTATTTTGCTTCTAAGCAGCCATCCTGCCTGCTCACTCTTCTTATGCTTGTCAAAACTTGAGTTTAAATTCATATGTAGAGCCTGAGTTTGATTGAGGCACTTTTCTTCTAATTCAAGTAGTAAAAATCAGACCTGAGGTTTGGATTGTACTTGTCTGGTCCTGTGAATATATGATCCATGTTTTGGCTGTGTTATTGAGCACACAGAATCATTGTTTTTCTTTGGTCTGTTTATACAAGCTTTAAAATAAAGATGCCTGGTACTTCAAACTTTGCCAAGACAGATTTTCACCTTTAGGATTTCTTTTGTTTTTTGTCTTTCTTTCTAAAATTCACCTATTAAAAGTCTTAAAATTGGAAGGCAAACAAGCTCCTATCTTTTTAGTTTTATTTCTTAGCTATTAATCTTAGACTGTAAAAGAAAACTATATTCCTGCCAAGGCTGGCTTCAAAAGTTTGCCCTATTAAATTAATTTTATTTTTGCTCTTTATTCTGAGTTACGTGTTCATTCTGGTTTAACCACAGCTCATGATGACCTGGTAATTTTCTAGTGGAATAATACTTGACATAGGAAGTCCTCAGTTAAAGAAAGAGGGACAACAGAAGCTTGATTTTTCTTGTTTCATATTGGGTCTGTGTGGAAGGCATTTGACTTCTCTAGCTGTATGGTCACGAATTGTTGAAAGAAAAGCAATGTTTAAGGATTTTTATCTCCAAAAAACATCAAAGTGTCTATGTCAGCAGAATACCTGAGTAATAAAGCTGCTCAGCTGTCTCTCTTTTGGTGAGTGCCCCAAGGTGGCAAGCTCTGTACAGCCAAGCAGTTGGCTGCAGTCTGTCTCCACTGTAGGCTTGTAGTAGCTGAAAGGTGGTTTATATGTGGTTTATATTGGTTTACTTCTGTTTATATTTTGTATGGCGCACAAAAAATGCACACCATATTGAGAGTCCACCATATTGAATGGTTGCTTGGCAGAATTTGCAGAACATTTATTTGGTTTAAAATCACTTTATTTGAGAGGACAAGTAGTTCTATCAATTCACACAGAGTCCTTTTTTGAATCTGTTTTCTAATAAAAATCTGAATCTGTTTTCTAATAAATAAACTCTAAATCAGTATTTAATTATTCATAAAACAGAAGCATGATGTTATTAAATACTGCCCCATCCTCCCAGGAGCTTATGATTTGAAGGGTGTAGTGGATAAATCATTTAGAGGGTAAGTGTTGAAGGTAAACAGGTTCTAGGAAGAAGTAGAGGTATGAGAAAAGCATCTCTGTACTTTTCTTATTTAGTATTTCATAGAATCCTGATATATTTAGTATTTTACATATTTAAATAGCTGTTTTCTAACTCTGCTTCATATAAGGGTTGTGCTGGAAATGTTTGTTTGGGGGTCTTTGAAGGGTATTACTCACGCCAGGTACCTTTATCTGATCTTGTGAGTTTTAAAGCTTAACAGGAGCTGTGCAAGAAAGCTTGCAAAATGCCCTGTATGCTGTAGTTTTCACCAGTTTAGATTTTGTTTTACTCCCTAACACTTAACATTTTTTCTTATAAGCCCAAGTGGGCTGTTGCACAGACTTGGAGCTGTGATCTCAGCTGCAACTTTGTCTTTTTCTGCTAGGATGTGCTGGGGCTTTTTCCTCCATTGTATTTTTATTTTGTTACTATTCTCAGTAGATTGTGTATTTAAAAGTTCTCATCCAGTTGCCCTTCACTATTCTTTCCAAGAGGTAGCTTACAGTACATCAATAGAAAAGGGAATACTCTCTTTCTAACTTAACCTTTTGTGCTTCTATCTTTGACACTTGTTGACCATTCCAATCCATTAAACAAGCATTTTCAGTCAACTCTATACTGAAAACAGCCACAACTCTCCATCAAACAGAGAGACATTAAGCTTTCACAGCAGGAATCAGACAGCCTTCAAAATGTAAAGGAATCTGTTGTAATTTTTAAACATTCAAACTGTATTAATTCCCATGACAGTTATCCCTTAAGTCATTTCAGGCAGTTGCACACTTCTCAACTTTCACAGCTTTCATGTGGAGATCATAATTTTTTTTCTGATTGAAATATTTCCCCCATCTCTCATACTTGTGTTCATACTGAGAATGTTTTGAATTTGAAAAAATTACTTGAAGAAGTTCACAGGTAACAGATTAAACTACTAGTAGTTCCTTTTAGTGGCACTTTAGCTGTGACTCTTATGACATTCTAATCCTCTTGGTTTAAATGGATTCTCTGGCTGATACTGACTAACTTTCACAGACAGACCCACCAAGCCTGAGTTCTGTATTTGCTTATTTGATATATTTTAGTAAATTCCTGAGGTTAATACAAGTAAGTGAACTAAACAAAAATATTTTTTTTTTTACTTGCTTGGTCTCTTCCACAAGATTGCTTTTCATAACCTCTCTTCCAAAGCTGTTTTTTTTTAATAGAGAAATTTTTAATTATTCGTCTGGTCTGGATTTGGAAGTCTAATCTTTGGAGCCTATTTTTTGTGTCCTGACTTAATTGTTCTTTTCTGGAGCAGTCGAGGGAGTAAATGAAAATTTAGTGTGATTAAAGAAAACAAAGAAACAGAAGGTATGCATAATTTGAATGTAATGCATTTTCTGTAATTATTTTTATAAGCCAACCTTACAATGGCTTTGCTGACCTCTGAAAGCTTGGCCATTATGTAGTACCAGTCTGGAATTTACCTCTCCAAGAGTGTAATCTTTGCCTGCAGATCATCTTTTCCTTCTGCCCTTTTTACCACCGGGCTAAATTATCCAGGTGGTATCTCATTTTTTTTCATGGTTCTCATTTTTGACACTGGGTTTGCATCAAGGACATCACTTAACTTCATTTCGAACTATGGCCACAATGGCTATGTCCATTTCCAGCTACCATAAACCAGTCATAAATCAGGAGAAAGTGCCATGCTGCTTAAAACTGCTGAAATGAGCTTTAGAGCATTATGCTTACAAGAATGTCAGCTTGTCACAAAGTAAATCAGCAAAGTGTCCTTAAACCTTTGTTGCATCAGGGAATCTCTGACTTTGTGGCTTGAAGTCTGATTATTCATTTTACTGCCCTATTTCCTCCCCTTGCAACACACACATGTGATTATTATTTTGTTTGGACGCTTCATCATGGTTTTTCTGCTTTATTTATGGCTGGTAATTATAGGTTTTATTGCTTACTCCTCTTTAGATTTTTGTCTGAATATATTAAATGAAACTTCTGGCGGCTTCTAGGCTCTGAAAGGCCGCAGATTTACATGAATGCTCTACGAACTGTGAGTTTATTTTACAATACTACTAGATGCTAATTCTACAGATTTACAAGACCTATTCCTGCCTTACTTGAAGTCTTTTATCTCTGCTTTTTGAGGTCAAAGGTCATGTGTTGAAAGCAATCATCTCCAGAGATTGCCACTGAATATTGATGCTGTAGTGGGGCAACATCAGATCTATTGGTTAGATTTGCACCGTTTGAATCTGATCTGATGTTATTTGGCTCTGAATTACTCTGTCTCTTCTGAAAATTTGCGTAGAATATGCAAATTTTCTGAACTGTCATAGAAAATCACTTTTGTTGTGTCCAGCTATTGCTCATCTAGCTCTAAGGCGATATTATACTGAAATTTATTCCCTGACAGCCCTAAGTTCTTGTAAAAATCTTCTAGGAGTTGTGTTCTTGTCCAGTATAAGGAGAGGCTGTGTTTCACTATAAACTTTAAAATAATCAGAAGCTGAGTGGGAGTAGGTGGAAGGGTTAAAAATCTCAGGTAGTATTTCCACTGCCAAGCAACAATTTATTCCTTTTGCTACTGAATCCCAAGCAGTTGGTAAAAAGGAGGTTTTTCAGAGACAGTTCATTGTGGCTTGAAGTTAGGGAAGTAACTTCAAGACAGTATAATTGATTGTGATTGCTTAATTGGGGTTCTAGATTTCTTTCTGGCTTTGTTTCATTCTTTATGACAAAGTAGGGTCAAGAGGAAGTTTTTTTTTTTTTTGTCAATTACTGGCCTAAAGTAGCAAGTTCAGTCCATCCAAATAGATGAGAAATAAAGTTACAGTGTCTGCATTTCTGCTAAGCTTGCGTTTAATCTCTGTTTGTATATGAATTATACAAATGCAATATGAATTATCGCATTTAGGGATATGTCGGCATTCTCATGATATATATTATTGACAGTTGTTAATGTAATTTAATCTTGAAGCATAATTTAAAATTAAATTGGATTTTGCACTGGGATTTTTTTTGCTTCTTCACTAGGACTAATAAGAAAAATCACAAAAGACTTTTTCAAAAAATTTGATTATGAAATGTGTTCAGAGAATCTTCATATGAAGACAATTTAGCAACAAGATAGGGAGGCTCGAGCAGTAGAATGACAGGTAATTATTTTAAAGATCTGCTCTATGGTTTATAAATTAAACAGCAGTTTACATATATAATAATAACCAATTCATTCTGTGATCAAAGAGTATATATTTGGGTTTTATGGAATATACCTTACATTCTTCATTAACAGCAACATATCTGATACTGATTTCATGAGTTAAAATTTCAATTTATCCTTGCATTTCATGCTTTAAGTACTATTTTGGGAACATGTTTTTCTGCATGGAGAGAGAAGGAAATGACCTGGAATCAGCGTATTCTGAGCTGTAGATGTGTTTAGTTTACCTTAAATCTGTTTAAGGTAGCTGCAAGGAATTCTTAAAAGAGCAAAGCAAGTCAATCTTGTCTATTCTCTTTTTTGGAGAGCCTTCTTGTGACAGCTTTTTCTTATTTCCTTCCTTTTCAATTGTCTTTGTTGAGGTGGATAGGGTTGTCATACAGAGAGCATAACAGTGACAAAGTAAATCAAGTGTTAAGTAGGCCATAATAATTTGCATAATCCTTTTCCAAATCCTTCTAGGTGCATATTTGTTAATGACTGAGATATAATGTTAGGGGAATGTGATAGAAGCAGCATATTAATGGAAGACATATTTCAGTTTCTTAATTCGTTCACAGCTAACTTTAACTATAGATTTATTAGCAAAGGCTATATTGCTAAGCAATTTTGTAAATCTTGTGGCATTAAAAATAAAATCAAATGATTGATATCTACTATCTAAAGTGGTAAATAGGCTCCATATTCAACTCATAGAGAATAAGAAGGCACTATAGTGTGTATTTTCAGTTTGTATGGTTTGCCTCTAACTGTAGAAGGTTCCTCATTCATTGAAATTAAACATAAAGCAAACTCCAATGTTTTGTAAGTTATTTGTAAAGTTGTTTTATTCTTCACCTTTTTTTATTTCTTTTTAAATCCACCTGCCATGGCAGAGTCCTGTTGAGCTGCCTGTATGGACACTGTCCCATTGCAGTCCTCAAGGGCTTCTCGGGGTCAGAAAAAGAAAGAAGGGCCCTGTGACAGTGCTAGAAGGAAAATACAGCAAATAGGAACACTGTGGAAAGCAAAGGAATAGTGATGATTAGTAATGAAGAACAGATGATAATATTTGTCTAAATTACTGTTTTTCTACTACAGGAGGTGAAAAGGATTTCTGTGTGGGGTATTCCCCCTGCCTCCACTCCTGGATTGTTTGTTGGGGTTTTTTGTGTGTTTGTTTTGAGCTTGCATAATTTGCTTCAGAGCTCAGAACTAGAATGCCCATTTTTGATTTGTGTAATTTGTTTTGTGGGTTTAAATTTATTCACTCACATGGAGAAAGATGGGATACTGCTTCTTAATTAAGTAAATTTACACCTGGAATGAATTATTCTTATGTATAAAGCAGCAAGTGAAGCATTCTGAAAGATTGCTTATGCTCCTTTAAACAAGCTGTAATTTTACCAAACTGAATAATTAATCAAAACAAGATTGTTCTGCTCACAACAGCATCATCAGAAATCGTGTTTTGTATTATGTTACCTTACTTCAAAATAGGGTTCTTCAGTCAAAAGAAGATGACATCTAAGAATAAGAATGTGACTATTTCTATGAACTGTTTTAATTCTTTATAAAGGCAAGGATTCCTTGTGTTACTTCCAATTAATCTTTGGCATATTTTCCTTGAGGCATTAGGACACTAATGAATCTTGAGACATTCTGTAAATTGATCCGGTAACAGATCACATCAATAGTTGTTCATTCCATGTTTTTCTTGTTTTCTGTCAGGATTTGAAGCTCTGTACTCCTATTTTCGATATCATCACTAAATGGCTGTTATGTAGTGTATTACCTTACCCCTGCATGGAGGGACTCCTGTGGCAAGGAGGTCTGTCAGTCGTGGTTACCTAGTGAAGGCAAGGGAATTTCACTGGTACTTGTGGGTGATCTTGCAATCCATGCATGCAGTGATCGTAATCATATGATCTCGTCATATAAATATATGTTAAATATAATAACCATGCCCAGCATAGGGAAAAAAAGAGTGCTCTAATGATTGTATCCACTTTATTCAGTAATATCAATGTAGTTAGATTTACTCTTCACCAATATACCTAAAAAGAAATTGATGGTGTTGTATTTCTTGTTCCTCATTCCTCTTGGTATTGACCCCCAACAGACAAAATCAGTTATGTTTATCCACCTAAGAAGAAACTTAATTAGATGGGAATCATATTTGGGCATGATACTTGCATGTTTGGGTATCATATTTTGCTTATTTGGGGTCTGCTTTGTGTCTTATAAATTAGTGTTTGTATGTGTGGAAATTTAACTTTTGTGGCGTACAGGTTAAATAAAAATTCCTTGGCAGAACTAATGCCTGTGCCATAGTAGAACACCCAAATGTGGATAGAGGAGAGGAGTAAAGAGCAGAAGAGATGGTAACAAGGAATTTGGTTTTGACTGGTACCTTAGGGATACAGCCTTGTAAGTTTAGCTCATCCTTCAAGAGCTTTAGTAGCATGAATCCTCTGTAATCATCTTGGAGGTTAGGAATAAGGACCATAAAGGGGAGGGTTTTGCTAATGTATAGATAGAAATTAAATACTGGAGCATAGAATTTAATGTTTTTAGTGTTTTAAAATTTCAGTGAAATTACATATAGTGTCAGTAGAGGTGAATGGCTAGATTTTCCTCAATTGTTTTGTCTTTGCATTTTTTACTTCTCCACCATAAAGATTGGTGGGAAGTGGTTAGATGATCCTCTTTCTTGAGGTTTTTACTTTGTTATGGAAAAATAAGGTCCATTAATAAAATTTGAAATTTATATTGTGGTTTGATAAGAACAAATATTTTTGATTCCTGTCATGACTATATTGCAAGGGCAAGACACCATACAGTTCAATAGAATTACAACCAAATTGTTATTTTTGAAAAATATTGTCAAACAAAATTACATACCTATTCTGGAAAGAAGAAAGTTCTCATATGGAAATATAATGCAGAATATGAATGCTTTTCCTTTTTCCCTGCTTTACATAATAAAGAAGACTTTTCTATAATCTGTGAAGTCATCTTCAAATTATTTTTGTATACCTAAAATATATTTATAGCTCAGTTTAATTGTAGTAATTACCAGATGCACATAATTCTGCATATTTTTCTCAATCACTTTTTTTTTCAGATTTACATTAAGGATATCAGAAATTCTTCCAGAAATCTTGAATCCCAAAACATTCAGTGTCTCTTGGGATATTCAAAAACTGTTAAGTAAAATTGCATTGAGTCGTAGATGGTATGGGAAGTGCTACTAATGACATTAAAGTTTATCCATTGCAGAGAAAGTGCATGAGAATTACTGCAATGTTTCCCATTATAAAGTAGTTTGGATGGAGAATCACTCCCCCATCACCACCACCATACCCCCCATAAGCTTTGTCCTGCAAAGTCTTTGTTTTGCTTAACTTGACACTAGATTGTGATATGTTGTCCATTTTGCAGTTGTTTTGATAAAAGATTTCTTGGTTATGCATGCTTATTCTTAGCCAAGTAAGCCTAACTCATTTTTCAACACAGAATTAACCAAAGCATTTTTTGATGTTAATTTTGTTATCAGTTTTTGGGAGGGGTTTTTATTGGTACTGTCTTCCTAAAAAATTCTGCAGCTTGTATCTACTGGTTTTGACCTTTTATTTTTCTTTAGCCGTTTCCCATTTTTAATTGAATTTTCAATTTTCTCCATATAGAAGAGGAATATAGAAGAGTCCTTGACATGGAAGTATCTCATTATTAATAGTAACAGAAGTAAAACTTACCTCCTCTTTCTTATTCTTGAGTAGTTTCAGAAATGCAGCTTCAAGGTACTGAAGATCTGCTTGTTTTTAAGCATGTTCCAAAATATTTCTTCAGGAAAACATTTATCTGCTAGAGAAACAGGGATAGATAGCGAGGGGTATTCAAGTGTTTTATTATTCATACATTATTCTTTCCAAATGGAAAATGCTTTGAAATGTTTTTCTTGCATACTGCATGAAGATTGTTCCAAACACCATGGGCCATCTAATTCCTAGACTTTGTGTTTGGTTTTTATTTTCGTTTTTTCACTCTCTCTCAAGAAAGAAAAAATGTCATGAATCAGTCATTAGGAGAGTTCATAACCGATGTCATATTAGTATAACTCTCAGAAAAAGTCTAAAATAAACCAAGCTGACTCTTCTTCAAAAGAAAAAGAAAACAGCTGCCCTTTAAATGAAAACAACTGTCCTTCAGACTTTCCACCCTGAGCATATTGTCCTTGAACCATTAGACTTGGTTAAGGTTAAGAGTGTAGCTTTGTAACATTAAAAAAGTGATTCCAAGCCAACAAAAAGCCCCCAAACAAATAAAATGAAAAATAACCAACCTATCAAAACAAAAACAAAACAAAAAAAAAAAAGAAAAACAATAGCTAGCTGGAGAAAGCTGATGGAGCCCTCTTCCCCCCTCTTCCCAGTTGCCCTGAACACCTTGCTAATTTCTAAGTACAAAAAAAAGTTTTTTCATATTTTAAGTTCCTGAAGTAGTTCTGATGTCCTCTTTGAGTGATCAACTTTCTCCAGCTGTTTTCTACCATTATTTTCTTTTCGCGTTCCACCAAAGGTTCAGTTAGTGTCAATTTTAAAGCTGGAGTTCCCTTGGTATAATTAAGAGTAATTTTTTCCCCATTTCTGACCAGTGATGCTTTCTTCCTGAACTTCTATAAGGGAATCTCTTTCTTTGCCATGAGAAGAATAATGGAGAGGTGGCGTTTTCAGGCTGGTGTGACTCTTCTCTTAGGCATTTCTTTTCCCACGTGAAATTTTATGATGAGGAATTTCTGCTTTTTTGTGTTGATGACACCATTAATTATTAACCTTTCAAAGATTTATTCAGCTTATTAATTGCATACTAATGAATATATACTATTGATATCTTAATTTTAATGAACGGAGAGTAAAAGAACTGCAAAAAATGTCAAAAAAACCCCAGTCACATCATCACCAATGTGAAATTATTTTGTCCATGTTGTTACTTAGGGTTGTTGTCTTGCTCTAATAAACATGAACCATCTGTATAGAAGCAAAAGCCATTCTGGGTATATTAATCCTCTATTTTTTTATCTGTTGAAAAAGCTTAGTTCATCTCATAGTTCATGGTGGCTGGGATATATTTGCTATCTTTTTTGAGGAAGAATGGGGGAAGAGGGTGAAAGAAGGTTAAAATAAAAATTATGAAGTACTTACAAATGCGCATGTCCTCATGCAGACCAGTTTTATGTCCATAATAACCCAAAGTAAGTAGCTATATTCATGCCTCTGTCAATCTGCCCACTTTGATTTGTATGGAAGCAATAGCTTGAATTTCCTCTTGCACTGCACCACTGACAATGTTTTAACTGATATGGAAACTCTTTGAAAAGAATAACTTTTATTCATTGAGGGTGAAAAGCAATCCAATTATCTCCTCCCACTAATTATGATTACATTATATGTTTTTGTGTGTATGTCATAAATATGCATGTAAAATGCACTTTTGAAGCTTGAAAACAAAATAATTTTAAAGGCAAGCATAATCAACAGGGTCGTACTTACTATAGTTCTTGGCTTTAATAATGAGGCATCTTTTTCCTGAACATCAATTCAGTATCATTTTAAACACGTTTAAATGCAGTGTTGTGGAGGAAGTGTTGCTTATTTTTAGGTAGAAAATTTCATATTCCTGTGAAGTTTCTGTAGTTGTATGAAGTTTATTTCGGTCCCCAGATGTCAGCAATCAAAATCTGCATAAATATATTTTGTGTAAATCTGTTGGCAGCTGCTCTCCAGTCAGGTTCCTCAAGATATTAGCCTGTCTTTGAGTTTATGACAAAGTTAAAAATTATTCATTAAACTGACCTGCAGTATATTCAGTAACTGTAAAATTGCCTTGCAGTTCTATTTGGTTTGTAGATGTGATCACGAGTAAATTTTTAACTTAATTAATTGGCCGTTTCTGTTGACAAGAAATTTATGTGGTAATAATTTGCTCGAAATAGATGCCGACTGTAGGAAATGAGATATCCATCATAGGCTTGTGTTCCACCAGCTGCACAGTGGCTATTATGAAAGTATTTCAGGCAGCGACGACCCCACTGTTTGTGCAGTCAGGATTATATATACCCACGATCCATTGCCTGCCTGAGAGGCGCTCATGGAGGTCTATGATAACAAAGACTTTGTGATTTATGGCTTGCTGTGAAAGCAGAGCTTGATGAGATTAAACAATTTCATAGCACAAGTGTTTCTTAAGACCTGATTTGTAGTTGCAAGCTGATGGTAAATCACATTTATATATCTGAAAGCATGCTCAGCAGAGGAGTGCAATTACAGTTTAAGACAGCTACTTTTTATTTAATTTTTATCCTGGTTTTGTCTCTTTTATATCCCCTTCGTCTGCAAACCATTCACCTTCACAAGTCCTTTCTTGGTTAGAAGGCCAGAGACTGAAGTCACTGATGTTCTTCCTGTTCTGTGTACACTCTCAGTAAAAGAGAAAAACAAAATATATCTCTTGAGACATTTCAGAGTAGCTTTTACTGGTTCATCTTAGCTGACCTGGGTTACTGGGTTCAGCTACAGTTCTTAATTAGCTATTGTGTTCAACATCGAGCACATTTTTAAACACAAATCACACAAATATATTTACATTTTAAATGCAATATTTAAAACATAGAATAAAAGAAACCAGTTTTGGTCGCCTGCTTTAAGTATATTCTATCTAATAATTTCTGGATTCCTTTTTTCTTATCCACAATAGAAAACAATGCTATTTCCACCAATAGCTATTGTTTGGGTTTGCATAGGCATTGGTATTATCAGTAACATGTCTGCTATGCTTCATAAGCAGGTCCTGCTAAATATTGCAGCAAAGATGTTTGCATCAATATTAAACCATGATTTCTGGGGCTTAGTGCTTCAAACACAAAATCAAATGCTTATGATATACTTGGCTTAGAGTTATAAACATATTGCTTTTGACTCAAGATCAGGTTGGAGCCCAACACGAAATATCTAATTTAACTGATGCTGCAAAAAGTCTTTCATGTTGTTAAATGCATTAAAATCAGAAAAGTAGAGTAAGCCAGGAGGGGAGTTACCATTCAGGCTCTTCATTTGCTGTCCTAATGGAAAACCAAATTTCTCAACATGCCAAACATCTCCTGTGGGGCTGTGAGAGCTCCTCGGCTCCCATCTGTTCTCCCCAAAGGCTCTCACCATCTCTAGTGAGCAGGCCAAGGTCAGTTTTGTATTCAGAGAGGTGGTGAAGAGGTTTGTCATCATGTAATTCAGATTTCATTCTGAAATCTTTTGTTTATGCATCACACTCTGTGGCATTAATTTTTAGACCACAAACAAAAACAATAATTGTATGACAGGATCAAAAAAGAAGGAGAAACACTGAATTTCAGGAAGTTCTTACTTTCTAAATTGCTTTATAAAATGTCATTGCTAAAATCTCATAAGCAACTTAAGAGGTAAACCAATACTTTTACAGATGTTTAGATGTTAGAAATCCTAACAATGAGAATAGAAGTCAAATAGGCACGTTGTTTTACTGTCAGTGTCTCATCACAGGCAGTTCATTTGGAGTTAAGCATTGGAATGATAGAAATTGAGAGGTTTGTGCCATAGCATCTAGGAAGTATTCAGAAGGGACTATGCTTAAAAAAGAAAATGACTGACAAAGACATTTTCATTACTTGGCATATTTTGCCTGCAAATTTTCAGCTGAATTTCTGAGTTCAAAATTTTGGCCAGGTGATAAGGCTATCATGGGAAGAAACTAAAAAAAATTAAATGGATGTATTTCAGAGTTGAATCCTCTATTCCATATGCACTATCCCAAGTTTATTAATTGTGAAACAGTGAAAGGGAAGCCCATGGTCATGGAATGCTCACTTTTTCTCATTGGAGTGATAAGCTTTTGAAAGTATGTGAGGATGTATGTGAAATAATAGTAAGTTCATCTTGCCTCTTTCGGTTTTGGATAAGGCTCATAATGATTCTGTCTAGTTTTTAACCACAGTGTGACATCATGGTTAGAGCAGTACCTGGTTTGTGTATGCAGTGACTGAGATTACTAGTCTGTTTTGCCTCAAATTTCTTCTAAATAAGACAGAAAAGTCAGCAAAAAAGGATTTATTGTAAACTGTGCATTTGAGCTATAGAAAAAAAGCAGTTCATAGAGAAAAAGACAGGGAACTCACCACCACTGCTATTTTTTATCTGGGACTAAGTAGCAGATTCTTCCTTCTGTCTTCAATCAATGGGAGAAAGATGGGAAAAGATATTTCCTTTGCTTTTAACAGATGAAGCCTTGTAGGATGTTTGGTATTTCCTCATGTGATGGACAATCACTGGAGACTAATCAGGATTAGTCCCTGAGGCAAAATGCCTGTGCAACGGAAGTGAATTATCAGCCCTCTTCCTTGTCATCCCTGCCAAGTGCTCCTCCTGCCCCAGGTGACATTTCCTGGAGGAATCCAGGGTACCATAATGTGTCATGAGGCTTGGAAGACCTGATGTGAATGGTAGTATGTGAGGTGAAGTTAAAGAAAGGAAAAGAAATTCCTGGCTTGTGCTGAACTAGTCAGGTGCCTTGGGTTCATTCAGGCTGTCCTGCACATCTGCTTTTGAGATGATCTCTTTATTACCAGGGCTGACTCTCTTATTTCCTATTTTTTGCTTAGAGAAAACATTCTGTGAAAAGGCTGCTCAGTGCTGTGTCTATTTTTCACCTGCTCAAAAAAAAAAAAAAAAAAAAAAAAGGTTTTATCTGGTTTATCTTCTTAAATTTAAGCTATTCCATTTAGCTTTTTGAAAGGACCTGGCATAATAAAAAATAAATATACTCAACATTATTCAGTCCTTTAGTACTTGAATTTTGGCAAAAATTGGGTGGTTTAGGCCAGTGGAATTTTAGGGTTATGGATGTAGGCATTAGGGTTTCCTTGATTAGGGTTGTGACAGATTGTGGTATCAGACAGCTGTGCTTTTTGGTGAAAACTGGTTTTGGGGAAAAGTTTGAGGTTTTTTTCCTCTTTTGTTTTTGTGGGGTTTTTCATCAATATTTCTACCAAGAAGAGTGGCCAAGAGAACCTGATGATTTGTTCAGAGTTTTTTTCTGGTAATTGCACTAAATTGAATCTCTGGATGAGGTTTTAAATCCACACCTACAATGTTATTCTCACTCATAAGAATTAAGGCAATATGTTGCAAGTGAAATGCTGCATGCAGGTGCAGTGTGACAACTGACAAGAGACAATTTTCCAAGATTTTATTAATGAGCATTAGTATAAACACACTTTTCAGAACAGACTATGATAATATGGTTTTCCAATATAATTGTGAATTTCAAAATCTGTTTCATTTGGCAAATCATATCACCTTCTTGTGTCTCACTTTCCTTGGCTGTAAGAAAGACTTAAGAAATCCTTTTTTTATGGAAAATTATTTCTAGGGGTTTGGGGCCTGTTCACACCTTAAACCTTATGTTTGGTTGGTTTGTTTTTGTTTTATTTGTTGCTTTTATTCTTGCTTCATTCTTCCTTTCTTCTCTATTCCATATTCTTATCTCCTCTCTAATTGGGAACTAATTATTAGATTTGATTCACATTATTTTTCTTTGGAATTTTTATTTTGTTTTGTTTTTATCAAAAATTGTGTTCAGGTGGGTTTAACCTGCAGAGTTCAAGCCTTCTTCTCTGAAGTGAATAATAGGCTCAAACTGGTGTGTCACAAGCAAAAAAACCCACTAACAAAATCATGAAAGAACCTTGTAAGAAACAGGAAAGCAGAAACACCTGAAGTCCAGATGGCAAAAGTGTGTGTTTGGCAAAAGCTGTGTAGATTTTGGATCTTTTGAAGTGAATCTCATCCTAACATTCTTTGGGAGGCAGCAAATGCATTTGACCAGACATGCTAGAATGGGTCAGTTCTCCTCAAATACAAGGGGAAGTGATTTCATTCTTTCAGGTTTTGCCTGTCTGTCATATAAATAAAAATAATTTTGTTTTCTGTAACTAGAAGTCTGGGATATAATTCATGTAAAAATTATACTAGATTTTTATACTGGCTAGATTTCATATTTTTTAACTTAGTTTAATTTTATATTTTTGAAACATTAGCCAGTAATGTTTGCAGCATGCTGATCCCTGGATTTTGACTGCTTTACTGCTGTAGAGTTGTGTAACTTGGTAACAGCAATTGACATAATTTGTATTTAGCTAATTCTGAACACTAAAAACACTGAAGACAGAAATATCTTTTTATCTGGGTCAGTGGCAAAACATGCAGCATTTCACTTCTAAAATAAAACAAATAGAAGAAAAGCAAAAAGTTTGAAAGAACCTGTGCCTGAAAATCAGGTGAACCAAAGAGCTAAGTTGCATTTTTTTAGCAAAAGCCATTATAGTGCATTTCTAGCCTGACTGTGATTATCCAATACAAGCTTTTAGCTCATAGTACTTGTAACCTAATTTGATTTAGATCAACAGTCTTCTAATCTAGATTAGGTTGACTCAGATTTCTTCACACAGATTGTAGGTTAAGTGCTTGCCCACTGACACTTACTGGAACACTGGTGATGCTCTCTAATTTATTAACTCAGAAATTTGATCATGTGCCAAACTGAAGGGGGAAAAATGGATTGAAATATGGTTTAATGATATAATTTAAATCTTGTTTGACTGTGTAGATATAGAAATAAATAAACATAGCAATTATTTTCATGTTTATATGCAACTAAATTTGTGTAAATCAATAGCATGCCATGACCTAACATCCATTTATATATTTTGGTTTTAAAGTTGGTATCAAAATGCTACAGTTTTGGATGTTCACTAGATATTTTCCTTATTTGGAAAACAGAAGTTTAGGCAATATCAGATGTAAAAATATTTTAATTATTTTACTGTTTTGCATTCATTATGTGAAATAGTAAGGCTGGCTTAAATCTTAGAATAAAAAGAAACAAGACTGCATTTTCAGCTATATAATAGAAAATGAATGAGCATCATTACAAATAAATCTGAAGTTTTCTTCTTTCTCAGGATTAATGTTACATTTGCTGCATCTGGCTTTGTCTTTTCCTTAAGTTCTTAGAACAAATAATACATGCACTTAATCTTTAACTTCAGCTAATCAGTTACTGACACCTGGAATAATGTGATGAGCAATGTAAATTTTATACACATATAGTCATAATAATTTAGACTGTCATCTTAATCTATTTATGATCAGCTAATGACTGAAATGTTTTACCATTGTGTGGGATATTTTATAACTGAAGTTTTAATGGGTGAATCAGTAACACCTGGCTGTCTGGAATGTCTTTCTTTTCCCGCTGTTAGACATTTAAATACACCTCTGGAAGGCCCACAGGGTGTGATGTGACATATAAGCTCTTAAAAGGAGGAAAATTAGTTCTTGATACCATAATGATCAGTGGGATGAACGTTTGCATACTTAGCATTAATGCTGTTAAATGTAAGAGTTTGATTAAAACTCTTACAAAGGTTTTTTTCTTTTCCTTTCTCTCCCTTAATGCCCTTTCTAGTTTCATTTTTTGAAATTGCGAAATGAGCTGATGGTTTTGCTTCTGCCTGTGGAGGAGCTTTGAATCTTTTAATGGCCTTTACTCTCTTAGTGCAGTTGTTTATGTTTCTTCTCAAATCATCTCTAACACCAGCAGAGCCTCTTAGCTAATAAGAATTTTAGGCACCTATGTGCCAACAATGCAAGAACACCAACTCAGTGAGAAAGTCTCCTAACAGAATATCTAATATTGCGATATTAAATCCAAAAATATTATTCCAGTAGCAGTCTGCTTTCTATTATTGAATTAAAGCAATATATTTGTAACTTTGCTCCTTTTCATCACAGATATTATGCATTTTTCTTTTATGCCGTTTTAGATCTTCTGCCCTATTTAAAGAGTGCAAAGCGTAAGACTGATAAAATTGCAACTTCTTAAGTGAGTAAATCCTGATAAAGGCTCATACATATGGGTTGAGGTTGAACTGTCTGTATTTTCTTGTTTTCATGTTCCTTATGGGTGGATTTTGCTGTTATTTTTATGAGGTAATACTGAGGGTCTGAGCAGTAAAGGCAGCTATGGTGATGCCTGTCATCTTGTAGATTTCTAATAAGGAGTTAAAAAAAAAAAAAACAACAAAAAAAAAAATAGTATCAAATCTTTTTCCAGTCAAGTAGTTAGTCTTCTCAGATATTTTGAAATTGCAGAGCTAGTCCTATAAACTGGAGAATGACAATTTAGTGGCGTTCCTTTTGTAAAACCGTAGTCACTGTAGTAAACAGGACGGAGGCAATGGAAGGAATAGTGTGCTCATGTGATGATTAGTTCCCTTAGTCTTGCTCCATGAAACAGATTTTCTAGGAATATATTAATTTGTGCCTATTTCATGACTTTTACATGTCCTGGGATGTTAAGAAAGACTGACAATTTCAATTTCTCCTGTGATATCTTCTGCTGCCGTCTGTCACCAAAGTGTTTTTATATGTACACCACTTAATTTTTAGATTCAACATGTTATAAATAAAATAGATGTGCTTGCAGTATACTGATTAGAAATGATAAGAAAAAAAAAAGTAGGCTTTTCATCTTTTCTGTGAAGTAATGAAAATAACATTTTGTCTTCTTTTAATTATATTTCTTTGGAAGCACTACTTCTGATCACTGCAAATAGGTAGTGAATTTTTGCCTTTAGTTGGATGACAAGAGAAATTGCCCACTTCACATGGGTCTGGAATGCCAGCGTGCTTTGTATCTGTGATGGCACAGAACTTGCCTGGCCCTTTTCTTAACAGATTTCAAAGCACTTTCCAAGACTGATTAGGAATCCAGAAACACCACAACCTTAGAATACTCAGCTCACAGAAAGAAAAGATGAACGAGCAATCTTGAGACAGAAGCCAGACATCCCCTTTTATAAAGGCACCTGCAAATCCACAGACATTCCCTTTCTACAGAGATGCTTAAGCAGTTGTGTTCCATTTTACACATAAAACTTTATGCCCACAAATACTGCATGTATGCCCTCAGAATTGCATATTTATTTTCAGAATAGCCCTCCAAACATACATGAAGATAATTTGATCCTTTTCCAAGTATTAATTTTGTTTACTAAGTACACTGAAATAAATGAATGAGATTTATATGTTCTTAATTTACAAACACTAGGTGTGTTATCAGTTTTCTCTTTGGAAAGTTTTATTACAAATTTGGCAATTCTTGGGATTTTTACATTGTATCTTTTGTATTCAAATAATTTACAACTAAAAAGAAATAAATAATAGGATGTCCCAGCAAAATGATTTAGTCTGCTCTAATTTCGGCATATACTTCTGAAGAGAAATACCGCCACTGGTTTTTCATTTTTTCTGGTACCATTTCTGTTGCTTTTATCTTAGAAAAGGGCCTGTCTGACACTCATGGGGGAAACTTCTAGCTCTTGGTTCCTGTGAAAACAGCTCCTTGCAGAAAGTCTTTGCAGTTTTGCAGGAGTGTTCCATGGTTGCCAGATCCCCCTACAGCAATCTCCAAGTGCAGGTGTGCCAGAGTTGCCTGCAACCCTGCTTTGGTTGAGTTTCTCTTTGATTTGAACTTTCTTCTTCCCTGAAGATGCTATAAGCTTGTCAGTTGCACTGTGATTTACTTATTCCCCAACATCAAACTGTTTTACCGGTATCATGAATATCTGTATTAAGCAAGATGCAAAGTTCAGCGTTTAAATGCCATGTCAAAAATTAGGTTTACAAGTGATGCTAGGACAGCCTTCCCTTTCTCCTGCACCAGGGCCTGTACTTTGCTTCTGAATACTCTTCCCATTGTTACCAAGAAGCTCCCAGATTAATCCACCCAGGACTTTTGCTAAGGACTTCAGGTACACTCTCCTCTTCTTCCTGTTACTTTCCACCTTGCCCCTAAAGCTAGGTCAGAACACTATGTTTGCAAAATTCTTCCCATTTTTCTGTTATCCTAATCTTTAATTCTGCCTTATATCTAACACCGCTGCAGCCATGATGACTTGTATTTCTGGTGTCTTTAGGAGCGTAGACCTTAAGCAGAGGTGTAATTGATTTAAACATTGGTAAACTGAAACTGTTTTATTTTGGATTCTTTGTGACTATGAGTTCTTTGTTCATGACTTTCCTACAACATCATTTGTCAAACAGCCTGGACAGTCTTCCAGGACCAGTTGAGGCCTGCCAGCATCCTCTTATTAAATCTGATACAAACCCCGAGTTAAGTATATCATCCTGTCAGGTCCTCAGTGTCTAGACAGACACTTCCTAATGCACATCAATAACAGGTGTGTGGCAGGGAGCCTCCTGCCTGGGCATGCTTCTGCAAGGCAGCTCCTTCTCCCTCCTGTGATTGCTGAGCTTTCTTTCTGCTTTGCAATGATCATGAAACACACATGTAAATGTTAACAAGCAGCAGTATCCAAACAGACCTTATTTACAGTTATATTTTAGCAGAGTGTTTCTTTTCAAGGGGAAAGATAAGGCATTAGTGGTTCTGTATTTTACCTACATAAGTAAAACTTTTCTTTGATGACACATGGAGGTATTTGAACTGCATATAGGCATTGTCTTCAAATTTAAAAGCCATTAAGAATTTTTCGTTGTAATTTACCAAAAATCTATTATGTTATAAAGTAGTTTCAGACAACTGAGGACCAACTTTCAAGACAGAAATTATGTTTTACTAAAACTTAAATATCTTTAGCAAAGAATTGCATTTAGAGTTTATATAATCTGATGCAAGAATCTCCTCACTTATCTTTCATTCATGTGGCATTGGGAATAATGTTATTTGCATTACATATTTTAGGTGCCTGATTTATTTAGGTGCAGATCATAGATTTTTCAAGAATGGGTTATTCCCTTTTTATGTTGCCTTCCAAACAAGCACACATGATCAAAGAGAGGAAGGGACTCTCCTATTCTGCTACGTGATGAGAATTTAAATACATGAAGTACAGTCTGTGGTCCTTCATTTAAATGGAGTACTGTTGTCACAAACATTTGAGAAATAATGGATGAAAGTTCAATGCTTTTCTTAAGAAGTAAATGCAGAACACTGACTGGTTTATAATGGGAAATGGAAGCATCTTGTAGCTAGGTTGAATTCACGGACTGAGGAAAAGAGAGAGGGTAAAATTCTAGGGTTTAGTGCCTGTACTTGGAGAGAAGAGAAGGTCTGACTTTGTAACACATGGGTATTAGCAAGCCATCAAATGTCCGGTGCTGGACGGTCAGCTAGAAAATAAACTGAGAGCTGTGGAGTTCTTTTTTGCTCCATGCCACTCAAAAGCAGTGCTGCATAGTGGTTGAGGGTCACATTCCCCCTTGGTCTTCCTTTTCTTCCTCCAGCCTCTAAATGCCATGCATCTTCTAATACATCTATCTGTGCATGTAGAAGAACAGTGGGTAGCTATGAAAGCTGTGCAAGTGTTAGCATTGTTCTTTTGCTGTATGAAAAATAGATGAAACACACATTGCAGGCAAAAATAAAACAAATAAACTAGAGATCCAAAAAAAAAATTATGTAGGGTAATATACTATAATTCATGTAGAAAGATCTATGAAATGAGTAAGAAATCTTTGGCTCAGAAGTTGTTTTTGACCTTAAAACCTTTTGTCCTTCCATGCTGAGCAAGGGCCTTTTCTTTATGCTATGAAATAGCCACACTTGACAGAGAAATGCATTAATTGTTCATTAGTTTCAACCACAGCATTGAGAAAAATATTAAACATGAGATGAATGCATAGGGCAGAGGATCACTGCTTTACATTGTCTCTTACATTTGGACTTGTGTTTTCTGCAACATGAATGATGACTGTTTTTATTAGGTTCAAGCTGTGCAACTAGCAGCTTGCTGATCACTTATTCTTTTAATTTCATCTACATGAGAAGAATCTTTCTAAACTATTTTGGTTTATACTGTATATATCCTCTGCTATGCAATTGTAATGTTTCCATCATTTTAAGAAGAGCTCAGTATTTTTTTAAAGGTTGATTTGCTCATTAGAAATGGAGGGTAAGGCAACATTAAGCTTAAAATTAATGGATTTGTTTATTGCAGCTTTACCTTTGTGTTACCTGAAGCAGATCATATTTTTTTTTGTTTGTTTTGTTTTCTTTTTGAGTCCTTTCATCCACAAAGAATGGGGATTAGCCTTTGGCTAAAATAGTGCTTTCAGGCCCTTTCAGCATTCAGTAACTGTTTACTTATCCAGGTATAAATGGGTGAAAACACAGTTAAAGCTCCCAGCTGCAAGGTCAGCTACCTTTTTAAAATTCAACCTCATGAGCTCCCCTTGGCTGAGGGCTTGCTGGAATGAGCCATTAGGAGGCTGTTGCATGTAAGCTGCCCTTGTCTTACACAGGGCTGCACACGAGCCCCTGGTACCGTACAACGCGCCCTCGCTCCGTGCCAGGCGAGGAACAAAAGCAGTTGAACTTGTGATCAGTGGTCATATGATCCATTTACAGGCTGCAAGCTCACTCAAGTAGAACTAGTAAATCATTAAATATTAACTCAACACCGTTCCTGCTGGGCAGAACACACAATCTGATTTTCTCCAAGTTGCCAGTCATTACCAGCAGCCTTTCCTGGTTTAACAATGAGCTTTTAAAATCATAAATTAATTTTAGATGTGTAAAACCCATTGCAAAGCACAGGATATAGTTAAAAGTATAGTGCATGGCAAAAACTTAATCTATTGGGCTAAAATTGTCTCTGAGGATCCTAAAGCACTGGGACCATGAACACAATAAAATGAGAGTAGCTCCGATGACTGTTGCATCAGGTCTACTTCAGGAGAAAACTTTAACTTAGCTCAGTTTGGAAAATCTTGTAAGAATGTGCTTAAATGCTGGGCTAAGAAAATTAAAGCTAAGAAAATTAAAGGTCAGCCCTGACCAAATGGTTTCTTTATGTTTTATTTTTACCAATTATCATGCAAAGTTTGTTGCCTTAAAAAAAAAACAAAACAAAACAAAAATCAAAACAGTAATGCATTTCATCCAACATCTAGAATTGGCATTTTTCTTGTTTTTGTTATCTTGGTTAATTTTTGTTGAAGTGGGGCTATTTCAGAAAGCAGCTACAATGCATGGAAAAAAGTAACTTTTTTTTGTCAGTCTTTGAATGATGTTAGTTATTTGACCAAATGTATTTTGGAGCCATATTAACTGGTGTTGAATGGGCTTTGCTGTTTTAGAAGAGTATCCAACATTCAGAAGGACTGTGCCCCTTGTTCTGTGAAGCTGGAAAAGTCTTTTAAGATGAACTCACTAAAGCAATTGTAAAAGTTTTTCAAACAAGCAGACTCCCTTCTGTAGATGAAAATGGAGAGAAAGGGAGTATGAGCTAATGCCTTCTCATATGAGAAAGTAGGATGAGCTAATGCTACAGTATTAAAAGCAGAGTAAAAGAAGTAAAGTGCATTCCACAAGATGAAAACCCAGTAGATGAGTACTGGCTTCACTGAAAAGTCTTTTGCTTGCTTTAGCTCTGTGCTTCTTTTTGTCAATGAATCTGACCCTGATGAAAGAGACTGTGAAAGCAGTCATGGTGGAAGGTGATGATTGCCTTTTTATTTTAAATAGCTGAGCTGGCAAAGACTGTTTTCTGTCTCCAGGTGTATTTCTGACATTCCTGTATTTATTCATATCAGAGAGGATGAGTTTGATTACAACTCAATATAATTTTATAACGCTGTTCATATGTGTAACAGGGATTTCCCCACCTCGGATGAAAATGGAGGGTAAATTGTTCATACATTAAATACTGTGTCTACAGCAACCAGTTCTTAATTGACTGTTTCTCTTCTTTCAAGATAGATAACATGAGATAACAAATGGATTGAGAAAGCATCTCTTTTAGCTTCCTTCATGAGCACAGACTTAACAGTTTGGTTTCAGAGATATGCTTTATAAGAAAAAAGAAAATAATTTTAATCTTCACAGAACAGCCTGAAAAATAGGAGCTGGAAGAAAATAAGACATGGAAGAATTTTACATATATAATAATATTTCAGACAGCAAAATGAGATAGATGATGGCAGACTTTTAATCAAGTTACCATCTTAACCAACATAGAAAAGGTCATTTTTCTCTTCAACTGATGTACTTGCAGTTTCTGCTAAGTACAAATGCCTGAATCTCTGTGTGTTAACATGGGAATAATTTGCTAAATGATGCAACAGTATAACGATCAGGCTAATGGGAATAAACTTAATTCCTTTCCTGTTTCAACAGGAAATTAATGAAATGGTGCTAGCCCACAGGTGTCTACCAGCAAGGGAAAGGCAAATATCTTCCAGTGTTCTCAAGCCAAAACACATGGAAGAGAGTTTGTTAAAAAGGGACCATCTTTTGGGTGTGGCTCGCGGGGAGCGATATGAAAGAGCAAATGTTGGACACTGACTTGCTACATAACTGGGCACTTCTCAGTTACTCTTTGTGATGATGGCACTGCAAGAAACATTATAAATAACATTAAAACCAGATATTCAATATATATATATATATATATATATATAGCTATGTAAATTGCTGAGGTAACTTTTCTTTTCCTGCTCTGCTATACTGCCCTGCACTATTAACATGTAATCTCCTGCCTGTGGAATCAACAGGATTTTTGACTTCAGTTTTTTGGTTTGATGGTCACTGTTAGGTGAGACAGTGGAAAAGTGGCAAGTGCAGTTTGATTGCAGTAATAAAGTATTTCTGTGTAATAAAACCATATCGTAGGTGAAGTGCCAGATTCAGTGGAGGTGGGGGAAAAGCATCTTTTAGCATAAAGGCACTTTAATGAGAGAAAATAAGTGAACTCCAGATGCAACAGTTGCATTTTAAGGAACTGAGCAGTTCCAGTTTTTTACATAACACTGTTGGAGCCATTCTGTTGCAAAGTGCAAAACTTTTAGTGCATCAGTCTGTTTCTAATAAGTTAGTATAAAGTTATGAGTAATATAAAATGAATTGTGATGTGACTTGTCAAAATAAGTCATCTTGGGTTTAACTTTTGTACTTTATGCAGCCCACAGAGATAATATTAACAAAAAAGGTTATCCCATGAGGTGGGTGCTCAGGCTGAAGACCAGTGCTAAAACTGCAGAATTATATGAGTAATATTTTTCTAGCATTTCTTCCACAAGTTTTAGAATAGCTGTAACTGGAAATAAATTGGTTTTTAAATCTAAATGTCTGAAGATATTTACCATAATATTTATTTGTCATTCCACACCTGAAACTGCATAACTGGAGCAGAGGAGACAGAGATATGAAAACTGGCTCTTTTCATTTCATTTAATTATGGTATCTGAGAATTTTTGGTTATAGGACAGTTTACTCAGACCTACACATTAGATTTTCTACTACAACCCCTATGTTACACTTGTGTATTAATAGGTAAAAAATCCAGCAATAGCCAAACACAGCAACAACAATAAACACAGAAAACCAGGAAAAAGTAACTCTGTTAGAAAAAGAGGCAATGGGCAGAAACTGCTGCATAGGAAGTTCTACCTAAATATGAGGAAGAACTTTTCTAATGTGCAGTGAGTGAGCAGTGGAACAAATTGTCCAGAGAGGCTGTGGAGTCTCCTCACTGGAGATACTCAAAACCTGTCTGGACTCAATCCTGTGCCATGTGCTCTGGGATAAGCCTGCTTGGGCAGGGAGGTGGGGCCAGGTGACCTTTCCAACCTGACAGTTCTGTGGTTCTGTGATTTATGTAAGTACAGTGGAATAATTTTAGATCATTTTCACTTTACACAATTATTGTATGCACTTGAATATGTGAATGAACGTGAATGCAAGCAGCTGTTGAAGTAATCCACTGTATAACCCAGGCTTATATTCTCCTTCTGTTTGGTTTCAGTTCCATAGTAGTTTTACCTTGTCTGAAGTAATTCTGAGTTTTCTGCCTGGGTAGCAGTATTGCTGATACCAGATTTTTATATTTGGGGTATGGAAAAGAAAATATTTTTTCCACACCCTCTAGTCACTCAGTTTAGTGATCCATGCTTCTGTCTGTAAACTTCAGGGTTCCTTTGATGTTTCTAATATTCTGAAATAAGACTACTTCCAATTTCTGTGGACAATATTAAAATTCACAATGTATTTGTTACATTCTGTCATTTTATGCTTTGTCTGAAAGTATCATCTTATTGACAAGATTCAGCTGCAGGTGGAAAGAATGAGAGACAGAGGACAAGAGGAGAGGAGAGGAAAAAAGATGTGTTTCTTAAGCCCATCTTCACTTTGGTCAGTGTAAGCATTGTTGATAACAACAAGAATTTCAATTAGTTTTTGTAATATAACTACAAAATATGATATATATATTATTTTTTTTAAGGAGCTAGAATAGCACAAACTCAACACGGCATATGTTCAGTGAATTAAGTACCAGTGAACAGTTTTTATGTTGAGAAAGTGGACATGCTTTCATGGAGATCAGGTTTTTGCCCAGTGCTGCGTAACCTTTTTATGAGTGGGATAAAACATAGAGCAATTAGACTTCAACATATATAGATCAGATACATCTGATACTCTTTAGGGTATCACATAAGAGGGGAAATTTAGGCATCATAGTTGTACTTTTTAGTGGTACAACAGCTACTAGAACACCATGTTGAGATTTGGATAGGTCTGTGCATCTAGCAAGTTGATGGGACACTGAAGACAGAACAGAGGGAATAAGGCAAATGATTTCTCAGAAGACTGGATGACATGTTATGGTGAGAAACTCCAGGAAATTCTGTCTGTCTTGGGTAGCCAAAGGAGTGTGAAGGGTTGATCACAATATGTCAATAATTGCACCTCAAGTGAACAGCAGCACAAGGAATGGGATTGGGAGTTTCCATCTCATATGGGCAGTGGATATGAGAAGAACCAGCTGTTGCAACTGAAGCTTGCACACACAGGGTAGAAAAAAAGAACAGTTTTAATGGCAGTGTTGATTTGTTGAGCGGATTTCCCAGAATTGTGACAGACTGTACATAGATGGCAGATTTTTTAGCCAAGAGTGGAAGTGCTCAGTGCACATCAACTGTGTCAGTAACCATGGTAACAGCTGAAACCAAGAAAAGTTCAGCAGCCCTATAAATGAGCAGTTACCCTGTCTGACAAAAAACCTTCCCCTCATCTCTGGATTGTAATGTGTCCTGAAGTTTTTCATAGTTGGAGGAACAGCTTTTTTGAGCTGAGGGATAAACTTTTGTAAGTGCTTTCTGGATTTTATGGACAGGGACAACTGGTGAGAGCATTCCTTCAGGGGGGGCATGGAAAACCTCTTGAAGAGACAGAACCCAATGCATTTTAGGACAGTGTTCATTAAATCCATCACCTCAATGAAGAAAACCTCACTTACCAATATCTCATGGCCCAAATGAACTCCAAAGGTCCACACATAGAGCTTGGAAAACACATTTTGAGATAAATCAACACTCTGGCTGTTTTTTCTCTCCTCTTATTGAGGTGAAGGTATCTTTCAAGTGGATGTTAATTATTAATATGCTCAAGAAAATTAATTATAAAAATTAGTTAGTTTAGCTGTGTTATGCAGTTCATCTCCCACTTGTTATGCATTTCTGAAACATGGACAAGAAGTCTCAGACAGCTCTGAACTACTTTATGTAGGAAATTACTTGAGAGTTAAGAAAACCTAAAGCAAAAGTGCTGTGACAATGTTTTTTCTATATCCCAGTTTTGTGTTTATACAAAACTGGAGTTTTAACAAATAGATATAATTATATTTTCCATAAATATTTTGATTGCCTTTTCCTTTTTAGTGTCCAATTTCATTCTTTTTGATTCACCAAAAACTATGCAAAAAATATACTGAGTACTGCTTTTTGTAGTTTTATGCCTTTGTGTATGATTTTTTATCTCTCATGCATTCATTTGTGAAGATCCTAAAATTAATTCCTGTTCCTGTGGTTAATAATTTCCATCAGAGATTGTTTCTGTTTTCTAAGCAAATGCTTTACAAATTAATAAGATATTAATTAATCACATTCTCTATATCCCTAAAATTTAAGTGTTTGTATTCTGAAGTCATAAGGTAAGGCCTAAATGTTCTTTCTTTAAAATTTTTAAATTTGGCTTTTGAATTACTTTCTGGAGGCTGTCCACTGTGGAGAAAAATCTGGGCATAGACACACTTGTAAAACCATCAGCTTTCAAGACAATTTTACCTATTGTGAGATGGTAGATTAAAAGACAAAAGAGATAAAGTGTGTTTTTCACACGTGCTGGGTTTTTTTGTCTGGGACAGAAGTCATCATAGAAGAGGGAAATCTCACTTTATAAATGTATGAATAGTTCACCCTGGCAGCTCTCAGGCCATGGCAGGGATTCCAGTCCTTCCGGTTGGGATCCAGAAGTGAAAGCCTTCGGAAGATTCTGCTTCTGCCTCTTGATCCCTCCCCACCCACGCACCTCAAGCCATCTGAGGTTTACCTTCAGTCAGGTCATCAGCTCTTCAAAGGAAGACACAGACAGAAGTAGGAACAGAGGCAAACCCAGAAATTATTGAAATTCCCCCTTTTTTTTTCCCTGACAATTCTGTTGGTGAGTATTTCTGATGGGACAGCACTAGCTTCATCTTTGCCTCTTCTCTGTTTCCTGTGTGCTTGCTCAATTAAATAATATTTTTTATTTATCTGGAAAAAGTCCCTTTAGAGGTTGCTGTGGTAGACCAGTGCTCCTATTCCTGTTTTATTGCCTGATGGCTTTGATGCTCTGGACTCATATTATTGTGATCTGGGTTTTTTTTCAGTTTGCTGCTGACTCAAAGTATTTTAAAAGCTATTGGACAATTGACAAACATAGCAAATTGCTGGTACAGACAGATTCACCAAAATTATCCCTAGAAATATTAGTATGGATGTCATGTTTGAGTTACTCAAATGACATTTTCTGACTGGAATTGTGTTTCAGTTTGTTTATTAGGAATTTTTGCTTTGTTTCTTTCTGTGGAGGTAGGGGAAGAGGGTGCCCTAATCCATAACCTTAAGGGTGTTCTGAAGGAAATAGGTTAGCTTCCACAGTAAGCAGGACCCACAGTGGCTTTAAAATTCAAATGTTTCATTAGACTACCTTTTCCACTGGCAGCTATCTTTACATCCTGAAATCCTTCAGAAAAACCGCTATAGAACATGGAGCTATCACATAAAGTTGATTTTATGTTTTCTCAGTCTCGAGCTACTTAGTGCAAATAAAATTTTGTGCCAGTCAGCCCGAGATGTGTTACAGCACTGTTAAAGCCCAGCCTGTTAATTACAGATGTTTTGCACTGTTATGGTGATGCACAGAATTCTTGGAAATAGGTTTCCTTCAGCAGCATGTAGTTTTACAGTACAGTCAACAGAATGTTGTGGAATAGCAATTATGGGAATAAGGAGAATGCACAAGCTATTGGAGTGAACGCTTTAATGCTGATACATTTTTCCTGATAAAAGCAACTCAGATAAGAGGATATGCAAGTTATTGTAGCAATTAGTTTTTCTAAGATGTCTATCTATATGAAGTGTTTCATGGTAGAGAGAAAAACCACAACTTTGTAGTAGAATGCAAAGTTTATTACATTTCTAGACTACATTATCCTTGTCAGCTAGATTAAAGCATTCTCCTAGTTTCTGTCCTATATTACCCTAACAAGTGAGGAAATAATGTAGTGTTGTTACAGGGAGTAGCTTATAAATTTTGACATAAGTGTGAGAGAAATCACTTGAAATGTGAGGCAACCAAGAGGAATAATTAGGAACAGCAGAATGATCTCAGTAATATGACAATAGTTTCTAAAGCACCCCACAGGATTGAAATCATCAGGTTTGCTTGACCTATATCTTTAATAATACAGCTCATTGCCCTTGTATTGAAGCTAGAGGGAAGGACAAAGTATAAGCTTTATCATGTTTTAGGAGAAATTGCAAAAAGTTTATTTATTAACACAGCACGAAATGGCCCATTTCTATGATTACCAAACAGGAAAGCAAGTTGGGCCACAGTTCACCACACAGAACACTTTATAGTCAGGCTTGGCTGGCAAAAAATATTATGTAACACTCAAATAAGATAAATAGCTGCATTGGCAGTGGAAATAACCTTCTGTTTAATTAGAAAATAAGAGCTGTATGGGACAATAAAAATGGTTACTGGTGCCCTCAGTCACTGTTTAATAAATATGGTTGTGCTGAAGATAATGCTAAGTGTTATTTATTTGTGTAATATCATGGGCTCAGTAATTGTTCATGTTCTTGATAGTTGCCCTGCATGTAGAATGAGTCCATTTCATGTTTTCTTTGTTTAATTTTTTAAAAGGGAAGTTTTTTAAGCTGTTTTTAAAAACCAAAGATATGTTAGCACCTCAGTGTTGCTGTAACAAATTGCTGGTTTTCTTAGCATACCTTCAGGCTAATTAAGCTTTGAGTTTTATATTTTCCAGGCTGGATTGTCTATCTGCCTTGGATATGTTTCTACGTCTTTGAGAGGGAGCCTAATTTGAATTTTCAGCTGTCCATTTAGTTGTGGCTGTGTTTTGAATGAGTCCTAAGGTCTGGTTTTAGCATGGTTTTGCCTTCCTTTGGAGGTTTAAGCACTAAACATGCAAATCAAGTCCAGCAAGGCACAGCGTGGAAGACTGAAGATTTCAGTGAACCTTTTCCCTAAAGACAGCAGTTTTCACTAGTAAATGGAGCATCAAATTGTGCTATGTGCATATGTATCAAAAGTTTCCTTTCTCTGCAGAGCATGTTTATTGGATATGGACATTGTTCTGGGCTTCACCTCTTCAGGAACATAAACATATTTATCGAATGCTTGACAGAAAAGCAGGGCATGGGATGCATTTCACAATATATTTTTAACAAGCTTGGTATCCCAGCCCTATTGCTTTTGGTCACAATCTTTCTGTTTCAAGTCTACAGTAAGTACAGGGATTTGAAAAAGGATATCAAAGACTTTTCTTGGTTTTATCCAAAGGGATAATTCACAAGATATTTCATCAACAAGCTTGAACCCCTCCTTCCTTCCCTACTTTCCTTCCTCCCCCAAATGTGGACTGTATGTCAAGAGGCAAAACAAAACAAAACAAACCCCCTTTTCTTCACACAATTCACTTTAAGCTTTAAAATCCTCCAAAATCCCCAATCTCCCTTTGCAGTCTGGTTCCCACTCTCCAGCTTTCCTCATCCCCCTCTGAAAGAAAAAAGCTCTTCTTTAAGGGACTGATAGGTTGTAGAGCGATGCTTAGCAACAACATTCCTGTGCCTTAAGTAGCTGCAAGCCCCTAGCTGAACCCTTTGATGTGACTGTCAGGGCAGATTTATTTTGTTTTAGCACATTGTCTACTTGTCCAGATGTATCAGGAGATAAAAAGGAGTCATGTTTACACTCTTTTTGGGAGGGGGAGGAGGGGAGGAGATGTAATTAAATCGCATTTTTGATGAATCTCTGAGAGATCGAGATGAAGAACAGAGGAATTGGCTTGAATATAGAGGGGAAACCCATTTGCCTGCCCTGACACCTGACATTGTAGGAAGATGAAGTGTAAAGCCACAGCACAATGTGTTGATTTGGTTCTGCTGAACCCTTTAACTTTGTGTTTTTTCATGTGTTGGTAGTTCACGAGAGTCCAGAAAGGCCTATTGGAGAGTAGCAGCTGTGCACCATGGAGTCTTCCCTGTGTATGTATATATTTGTCCTGGTTGAAAAAAATGTGGTTTTCTCTATAATATTAGTGTTATAGATCACATATCCCAGGATCTCTGGCTGTGGTAAGAGACTGTCAATCAAATAATTAAGGAAAAAAGAAAAAAAAAAAACAACACTATTGAGCCTCAGTGATCCTGGATAAACAAGTGTGCAGTGTGAGGCAGACCTTGCTGAATTCTCCAGCAGAACAAATACCACAGATAAATCCATTTTTGTTTATTTGCTTTTAACTTGCGCATTTAGTAACACCATCCTGAGCTCTATTAATAACCTGCGGTGTGCAGTGACAAGTCTGATTCCAGCGTTCAGTATGCTGTGGGTATGCCAAGTGAATAGAATGCTACTTTTAATCTGCTGTTACCAAAGTTACTCTATTTGCATTTTAAATAGGTTACACTGCAGCACCCCCTTCTGCTGACTGAATAGAGTGACAAGGGGTTTGAGCTGCAATTCAGCTCTATTCCCCCATGACAGAATGAAGATGCCTTGAAAGCATTTTTAACCTTCCAGTTTCTTTATTCCTGTGCCTGTTAAGTGAGGAGGCCAGCACAACTTAGCAACAATGATTAAAGTAAAGCTTATACTTTTTAGGATCTAGCTTTCGTTTTTTTGCAGTATTTTCCATGCTTTCTGTAAAACTAAGGCATGCAGAAGGTATCAGACTGAATAGCAAAGCAAAATAAGTGCTCTAGCATTGCAAACAATTATGCTTGGCCTGTGAAATGTATACAGGGTTCTGCAATCCTCTGATTATCATTGAATGTGCTTGAAAGTGGTGATATTCCATTGCTGATTTAATTTATAAAACAGTCTTGGAAGTTCCTATCTAAAAAAAATCAACTTAGCTTGATAACTTTGTCTTTGTTTTGGAAGAATCTATCAGATTGGCAAAAGGAGGTGAAGTTCTGAGTTACCTGGTTTCAAAATAAAGGGCTATGAAAAGTAATGAGTTACAGGATCATATGTAATGTGTATTTGAGTTCTACATCAGTGTTTTTATGCAGCCTATAAACTGTTGCTATGCCATAGCATAGCAGGAATCTTGGCAATTACTCCACTACTGCTCTGTGTTGTAGTTGTGATGTAATTGGTTGAAACATATTGCAGGGATGACTGAGGGAAACTTGGAATCTAATACATTGTCAGTGTACTTCCCTTCACATTGACTTACCTATGCTTTTGGCACCTTCTGTTGATGCTGTAACCTCTAAAAACTCCGTATTTCTCTTTCACTCCTTCAGAACTGTTGGACAATGAGTGAAATTCAATAAGTGTCATGTTTGGGTGTTGGTGAGGTGGGGACTTGGAAAAAGGTTCTAGCATCTCAAAATTCATTTGCAGTTCACTTCATGAGGAACTTCAAAGAATAACTGTCTATGACAACTCAGAATTCTCTAGCAACAGTTGGAGAGTTTTGTGGTTTGTGGTATGACAGACTTATTTGTGGTTTGCTTTGTCTACTATTTTACTGGTGTGTGAGCCCCTTGAATCCTTCATAGTGTAAATGAAAAGAAGGTAGCACGTGTGTTCTCAGAATATGGAGGTAAAGATGCTGACAGAGAAATATAATGTAGAATATATAATAGTTTTGTAGAAATAGAAGGTAAAATATATAATAATTTGGACTTACTTTCCCAATATAAGTTTAGGATTCAAGGCCAGCAGATTTTTCTTTATTGTTCTATACTTCTGGGAGTTGTTTTTTGAGGTTTGATTTTCTTTAGTACCAACCTAAAACATGAAAAAGCATTAAGAAATCTGTTTTAGGGATGAATATGATTGAGGAACTTTGAACTTATTTTGTAGTGTGATTTGAAATGAATTTATTCCTTGCTGGATTATATTAATGGGTATTGCTTTCATTCACTGTTGTGTGGCTGGCATGTTCAAGTGCTCCTTTAGGGACAGATTCTCTCTGTCCCAACAGTAGTGAAAGATACTGGGCCACTTAAACAGTAAGGTTTAATTTATAAAAACTGAATATTTTAGAATGTGGCATGTGATTAGAGAGAGGTGGCAATAGTTACTTCCCTTCGACTCATTAAACTGAACCTGAGCTGAAGAATATCTTGTATCCTTAAGTGTAAGTAGCTGAGATGCACTTTATAAAGAGAAGGGAAATACTGTGCAAGAATTTCACTTTTTGTCTAATGACCTTGAAAAAAAATTAAGAAGATGCTAAAATTCTTGGCTTGTGAGTGATATAAGTTGAAAAAGAAGGGTTTTGGAAGTCAAAAAGCCTAGTGGGTGTTTTTGTATGCGATATGTTACAGTAGAACAAATCAATTCAGGCTCCTTAGATGCAGTCATTGCCTTGTGATTATATTTGTGTAAAGTCTTGCAGCCTTTGATCAAAGAAAGGCATTTGTGACTAGGTCTAATCCAAGCTCTTTAAGGTGTTTAACTTGCACGGGGGGGAAGAGGTTGATAACAGCTGGGATTTAAATTTAGTTTTGCTGAACTTTTGTTTTGAAAGGATTTCTATTATACACTGCTTCCTTTTCCATACAGAAGATGGATCATTGAGTAAACCTAAAAGGGAAAGAGGATATGGGAGGAAATGGGTGGGGACTTGGAATTAATCTTCTGAAGAAAAATGTTTGATCAGCGGGTAGGAGAGTATGAAATCCTCTGATGTTGACAGCAGGCAACTTTCTGACTGGTGTGTGATTGACAACTTTGATGCTCCAGTGGGGAGCGAGTGTCCAGCCGTGCTCAGGCATCCTCTGTCTGTGGGTGGTAGTGTTAATAATGTGGCAACTGGAAAGATTAATTGTGGACAAGCAGCAGGATTACGAGGAGGGCTTCACAGGTCTAAAAGGAACAGTGGTAGGAAGGCCTCTGATCTGTCAGCCCAAAAGGAAATTAGTTAGGGCAGGCTGGAGCAGGCTTAAAAAGGGAGAAGGAGGGGGGAGGGCGAGATGGAGTAATGGAAGAAGGGAAGCATTTAGGATATTAAGGCAAAATGAAGAGGATATTGAAAAAGATCACAAGGGGATGGGACCAGTGTTCTTGAAAGACCTTAATACACTGCATCCTCCTACAGTACATGCAGAGTTCAGCTTGTTTTGCAGAGAAGTGCAAAGTGACTTTTGACGTGGTTAGAGCTGCCCCACTAGGGAACACCTCTTGCTTGTTTCTGAACGAGCGGGAGAATAAACTCAGATTAAGGATTTTCAAGGATGTGTAAGTGCAAAATACATAGCAGAGAGTTTACTTAAGCTGTTTCTGCAGGTTACTAACTGCTGTGTGTTTTACTTCCCACCCTTTTTGGTAGAGGTAGGGATTTTGCCAATAAATTCTGTGTTACCATTAAAGAGGCCATTCATCATGCTTACTAATGTTATTAATCAAGATACACCACAGTACTCTTAAAATGAGATCATTTTGATAAATCATGTATGACATGAAAAGACTTTATTCCTTTTAAGTGCAATTTAGACTGTAATTTTTTTCCTCATTTATGATTCATGGGAGAAACATGGATAAAATTCCCTTGCACATATACACCTTATCTTCAGTAATAATTCAAAACTGCTCTTAGATGAAAATTCAAGGGCTGATTCACCAAAGCTGAATGCCAGCTCATTATTTTCTGGCATTCAGTAGTCCAAAAATAATGTCCATACATTAGGTGCTTTTCACAATAGTTGAATTTGGCTGCACACCAGACATATCGATTACACTCAATTAAGCCTAAATGCATAAGAATTATCTGATGTTCATTTGCATTTTTGATCCCTGCTTTCAACCTTGCAATTTAACATTAAGTGAAAACCAAAAGGTAAAGTAAATTCAAGTGAGAAGTGATAATCTCTCTTTCAAGAGAGTAAGGGAATGCTTTGAATTTGAAATGCTTTGAATCTTAAGCTCCACTCTTTCTGTTAAATGTGAAAAATTCTCTTTACTTTCTTGTTAAAGGTTATTGAAGTTAGAAGGCCAACCACAATATAAGATCACTGTTCTCCTTGTTGTCCTAATATACAATAATTTGACTACTCTATTGGTAGCATCACATCTGAAAATAAGCTGCTGAAATATCTGGATTGAATATTTGCTAAGGTCAAAGTCATGCTCTTGATTATAGCTGAAACACTTTGTATTATTGATTAGATTTAAGAGTGTCAGAAGTGGAGGTTTTGTTTACTCCTGTGTTTAGAAATACAAAAATGAAATGTGCAGTCGAGAGATATTATTTGGGTAGCAGAGTCATTTAAATTTTACCTTCTCAAACAATGATTCAAAGGGATTGGCTTGTCTGAGTTCCCCCTTTACTCCCTTCAACAGCTGAAATATTTCAAGGAACTTGTGTGGTTGCCAAAAATAACACAGCATTTTATTTTTTTTCCTATCATTGGTCTCTACAAATTTGTTTTGATGCAGCAGATGTACAGTATGTCCTGACACTTCACATGATGTTCCCTTACTAGTACCATCCAAGTATTGCATTTTTCATTCCTTGTAACGTGGAATTCAGGGATTAAACAAATTAGCCTTTTTTTTTTTTTTTTTGTTTAGTCTAATTAGATTCCTCCACTCTTGAGAGCTAGCTGTTGGTGTGTGGCTGACAATTTTCTTCTAAATGGGTTATTTTTTCCCGCTCATTAAAGTGACTCTAATTTATGCTGGAGTTTAGCAAAGACAGCTGCGAACTCGTGACTCAGTCTGCTTGGCTGTGGAGCAAGGAGAGTGGGGAATGCCCTTCCATCAGGAGCAGCCTCCTCTGCTGGTAGGGGTGCTGTGCCACCTCTTGGCTCTACAGAGAGTGCCAGGGTGTTGAGGTGGTGACAAACTCCAGGCAGCCCATCTGAACCCTCTGGTGAGCCCCTGGCTGGGGAGGGGACAGCCAGACTGGCTGCACTCTGCCATGTGGAGTGCTCCACTCAGGGCCTGCTCTTGCATATTTTCTGGTCTCTTTATCCCTTCTTCCATGCTTCACCTTTTTTTTTTATCCCTTCTTCCATGCTTCACTGGTTGTATGGTTGCTAAGTTCATAGAAAAGCAAATACGTTGCAAATAAAGTTATTACCTGACCGTTCCCTAGCCCTAGGATTGAATAGTTAAAGATTTGGTGTACTGCTGCTCTCAAATTTAGTTTTTGATGTTTTGTTGTGGGTTTTTTTTTTGGTTGTTTGTGGGTGTTTTTCTTCCTGCTTCATCTTCTACAATGTCTGTAATTTTGATGAACGTGCTTTTTGCAGTCTATTCAGCATCAACTACAACAATTTGGACAAAACACACAGGTTAAAATGAAGAGAGGTACCACAGTTTAGCAAATGTTTGGTTATGTGCATAACAGGGGGGCTGTGAGTAGTCTAACTTTGTCTTGTAAGTCTTAAACCAGGTACTGTGATATACTGCAAAACTTGAATGACTTCAAGGTTTGCAAAACTACAAGCTTCTTCTGTAAAAATACCATTAGAATTTCTTTACTGAGTTTTGTGACCTGTTTCTATAAAATTGGAGCTACCAACCAGTTTAAACAGCTTTCCTCAAAGCTATTTGTATGCATCGTTACTTTCCACTGCAAGAACTTCTGATGCATATGTCACCAATACTTGAAGACATAACTGTCACATGTCAATGCTGTCACTGTCACAATATTCCTGTGAATATTAAGAGTAATGCAATCTATACAAATCTCTTTGGAAAATAGCTTAGGGCCAAATGTCAGAATGTGGTAGAGAAAACAAATAGTTGTCTTTCTGCTGGTGCACAGGCTTACTCAGGAACGTGATGTGGAACTTGAGCCAGTGCTTGTGCAAAACAGTCCTAACCCTGGATGATATTCCATGGAATTAAAGTTGCTCTAACTGAATGCTTAGCTCAAAGGTAATGAAAACTGTTCTATATTTGACAGGGAATTATATACTGTACATAAAATAACAGAAAAACACCAATAAACAAACCCTTCTTTTCTTGTGTTTCCTAAAATTGGAAATAAAGCTAAATTGCCCCTTCACTCCAATATCCTTTTTAGAAGCTCTTGAATTTTGCTCACTCAGTGGTATATTGCTGAAATGGCAAAGTCTCTTCCAGTAATTTTAGGAAAAGCTATCATCAAGCTGTCAACAGTCTAAATTGAGATTAAAAGTACCAAAGAGAAACCTTCACTATTACCAGAGTCCCAAATAAGTACACTTGAATAGGCAGATACCATCTAGAGTGTACAGTATGAGACCACTTATTCTTCCAGTTTTTTGAGTGATTTACAGGGACGAAGCACAATGTTAAATAGTGACATTTTTCTCCTTTTCTTACTCAGAACTACTCAACCCAAAGGAAACATGTAGTTGTTCTTGGAATTAGTTTCAAATATCACATAGCTGGGTCTAAGGGGTTTCTATCTCTCTCTCTTTCATGTTATGTGCCCTTGGCTCATATTGGTCACCAGAGAGACTTCCAATAATTCATTATCCAGAGGAGATAGAGCTGCAGGTTTGCAGTTCACCAAAAGCAAGGTATCATTCATTCTGGCTGCAGGTGGGAGTTATGTCTGTAGCAATATGTCTGTGAACAGAGGCTCCCTGAAAAGGGTTTATTATCACTGGTGAGTCAGCAGAGCCAGGATATTCTCTATTTTTATTCATCCCTGATAAGTAGCATCCTTGCTGCTTAGGCAAACTTGCTTCTGTTAAATTCTATTAGGATGTTTGTTTTGATGCATGATGCATCTGCATGTTGTGACCTGATTTTTCCGAAGGACAAAAATGAGGTTATAACTATGGTCTGGCACAGAAATTGATGGCTGAGCTCCAAAAGCAAAATCTTAGTATGCTAATCTAGTCAGTCACCTCTTAACATTTTATGTACTATCATCTACTAGTCCAACAGCTACAACAAGGAAGATTTCTAAGTTACAGCCTTTAACAAACTATTATCAGAATTAACTTTCATTGTTACGGATTTCTGATTATTGTTCTTTGGTTTGGTCTGGTAGTTAAAATTTGAATTAGTATTTATGCTTTTTCTTCCCCAAAACACTGTAGCTCTATTTTATACTTCTATATTAACCACACATTGGAGACCTGTGAGTTCATAAATTTTGAGGATATGTTCAATTATAAAGTCAGTAAGACTGAGGTGAATTCCTTTGATTGACTTTTGCAGCTTAGAAGTCAATATATCATTAGGGAACAAACTGCACAGAAGATAGCAATTATTTTCTCAAGACTCCCTTAAGTGAATTATCATGAGATTCAAGAAATAGTTTATCTTTTGTATTTTTCTCTTTATTTGCCTTATTTTTTCTGTTAGAAATTATCATATAACTTTCAGTGAATGCTGTCCTTTGTGTCTTCTATTTAAACACATGATCTTTTTATGTCTGTCAAAATGGGTAGGTTGTAAATACTCTAGAGCAAACTCTGTATCTGAAACTGAACATATCACTACTGTGTCACCAGCCTAAGTTAAACTGAACTTTAAAAACTGACAATGATTCATATTCACCAACACAATTCTTTATTTTCATGTCTTCTTCTAACTGCTATTCTGTAACTAAAAAGCAGGATGGTAAATGTGGCTTGTTTAAACTTTATTTTATATATGTATATGTATCTTCAGCTGAAACATCCAATGGAATGAAGGTTAGTGTACTGTAAACCATAGTTCTTCAGTCTAATCTTTTAAAATTAGAATCATAGGATCTTGAGACTTGTTAGGGAGAAAGAGTTGGGCTTCTTCGTCCTTTAACACTTTACTTTTAAGGGTTCTGAGCAAGTCTTCTTGGGTACTTACTTCTTTTATTAGACTTCTGCTTTAGGTTTTAAGTGTTTATTGTTAACAATTCTATGTACTTGTACACTTTTTTTTGCATTATAGGCACTACAATTTTTACTAGATCCCTTCATTTAGCTCACAGTGAAGTGGAATGAGAAAATCATTTGGGATTTTTTCCTTTAGATTTGAAAAGTATAGTATCTTGGCCCAACTTCTATTTTCTATCTCCTTTCATTTATGTGGACTCAGTCATAACTTCCTTTAGGTAAATATTAATCTGTTTTAACAAGAGGAAAATTTTTGACATTGCCCAAAGATTTCCTGACAAAGATGGTAATTTTTTTTAAGCTGCCAGCTGTGTGAAAAGATTCATTTAGTAATGATGCATAATGCCGTTGTGTAAACTCTTGTGAGTGCAGCAACCTTGAGGAATGGCAAGGAGCCTTAACAAAAACAAATTAATCCTTCATGGCTGGTAACTCCGTGCACCTGCAAGCCCAGCACTGCTCCTGCAGGTGCGTCTGCTGTGCCTGCTCGCTGCCCTGCACTCAGAGCACTGACAGTGTTTGCTTTGTCACACAGGCCTCCAGTGCTGCTGCCTCTGCCTCTCCAGAGATGCACTACACGCCTCTGCCTGCTGGATCCAGAGACCTCACCAACCACAGAGGTGCGAGCTCCATTTCATTGCTATCAGCTTCTGCCGGGTGATCAGCTTTGCTCAAAGGCCTTCTCTCTCTTAGGTGCTGCTGCATTCCACAGGCATCACCATGCCTTTCAAGCACTCTGTGAGAAAACCATAGCTGTCAAGACTACAGATTTTTAACTCATATTAAATAGGATTTACAGGTAGTCTACCGGGAAAGCAAATAAATCTATGGATAATAACGCTCAGTGATTTTTGCATGTGTGTGTGTGAGAGGGAAAAATGTAAAGAGATTAGAGTACTTAAACATTGCTAAGTAGATGATTACATGCAGCATTGGTAATTTTGAGAGAATTTGTAAACTTTCTAATATTTTTTAAGGGAGAGCTTTTTGGCAGTTTAGAAATTAGGACTATAATTTTGAAATGTTAACACATTTTCATTGCAATAAAAAGGGACTGTTCTCTGTTTTTCAACATAAAAAGTGGATCAGTTTTCAATTTCCTTTTTTATCAGTCCTTAGAACTTAAAAAAGCACCTTGGGCAAATTCACAAATTCCTTCTGCATACCTATGAAACAAAAAATTCAGGGAACAGGTGAAAAACTGAAGCAGTCAGGAAGAGGGTGCATTCCAAGCCTTTTCACTTTTTTCAAAAAGAAGACATTTTTAAAGCCTGCAGCACTTTGTCATCTTAAAACCATAGCAACAATCCTCTTATTTATTTCCCATATTACTCATTGATTCTCCATTGATCATGTAAACCATTTTTCTGTAAGCAGGGGATTTTTGGGATACCAGGATCCAAGTCAGCCTTATATTTATGAATTGATGGTAGCTTAATTTTAATGTGTGTTCAAATTCTGCAGCACTACAGAGGATGGAAGCAACTTCAGAAGTATTCCATATTACTTGGTACCTTCTGGAAGAATCAGGCAGGTAATGCACCTGAAGAAGGATCTGTGATTCAGGTGTGAAGGATGAGGAAAGCGGATGATTAGGTGCTTTATTTTTTGCAGCCTGTATCACTGTTGTGCTAGAGCTGAGGATGAGTCTGAAGCTACATCCTGGCCTTGGTTTAGGTTGCTATGGTGCAGTCAGATGTTCTAGAAGATTGCTGTGGTGAAAATCAGATGTCCTACATGTGCTGTGGGTGCATTGTATTCCAGCACTGAGCACACATAGAAACTGATATGTTTTAAAGAGAAAGGACCAATCAAAATCCTAAATTTGAGCACAGACTTGGACTTCAGAGGTTACAGAACAACCTCTCCCCTCCAGAAAAGCCTGCAACCCAGTGCCCTCCTTCTCCATTCAACCTCTTCTCCCCCATTCCCAAGACAAGTAGATTTGATTTTCAGATAAACATGTTGCTTTTGAGGTTGGGTTTCTGGTGTTGGCTGAAATGGCTAGAGTCCACTAGCAATAAATAGAATGACAGAATCTTGAGAAATACCTGAGTATACCAGAAATACCAGTAATACCAGAAATACTTTCCAAGTACCCTTAAAAGCCAGGTATCTTCAGATTTTTTTATTTAGGTAATAGTGTATTGAAAGTATATCTTCATGGCTGATTTTGCTATCTAACTTGACGAAAGGAATTCCAGTAGTGTTGAATCAAAATCTGTGTGCCTGCATTATTGATTGACTCCTCTTGTAATAGAGCAGTTGTGTGGCTGCAGTAGGTGTTGGTTCAGAGTGGGAGCTTGCCAGGCTCTAAGTGCCCACTGTCCTCACCAGGCTTTCAGAATGCCTGCCACCTTGCCATGAAAGAGGAAAATTATATTTCCCAAATCACCAACTTTCTACCCTTAGCAGTTCACATAATTTGTATTACTTCTGTCTTTACTCTTCCCAGAAATATTCTTCTCTGCATGCTAAATACGCTGCAAATTTCCTTGTGATTAAGCACCGTTATAAATAAAGGGAGAAGAGCATGTCATCCAAAGAAGGGGTAAAACTGGTCCTTAAAAAGACATTGTTAATATTATTTGATTAGTTTATATATATATATGTATGCATGTTCATATATACACATATTCACAAGTAAATAATTAAGGACACTTTCCAAAATTGCAGGTCTTGGAAGAACCAATTCCAAGCTTAGAACAACCTGCTGGCAAGGCCTATTAATTCAATCAACTTCTTTTATACAAAGAAAAGTTCCAAAGTTCCCAAGCCCATAAAAGATTAATTGCAGTCAATAGAAAAATCTCCAAGGAAAGAATGAAATACTTAAGCATGCTATTTTAGGTTCTGAATATCTTCAATTTTTTTCTTCGCGGAATGCTTTCAGTGTTGTAAAGTGGAATTGAATCAGCTGTTGCATATGTAAATATTGGCTGTTCTCAGTGCATACTGGAATGAAGAATGCTGTAAGTTTGTGAGTGTAATTTGTCCCTGGAGAAGCTTGTTTACCAGAATCCTCAAGTCTGGCAAATGGTTTGGTACAGCTGCAAATTGATTTTTAGGGGACTGGGAGGGGGAGCAGGATCAAGCTGGATGTATTTGCTTGGTACAGTTTCACTTGGACATTTCTCACTCTATTTAGCTGTGATTTTTACGGGGAAAACAAAAACATATAATTATGTGTGGGTTGCACCTTGTGTCTTACAGCTTTTGTATTCATGCATGCAGTATATAATTTCCAGTCAGGAACTGGTCCTTTAGGCTAACTCCATATTTTGTACAGACCATTTCAGGAATGGTGAAAATCTCACTTTCCCTTTCAAAGCCCACAGAAACAGCGTATGACAGTGTGATGTGAGATGGAATGATAAGGAATGATAACTTGAAATATAGTGAGTGTTATATTGATGCTTGAGTATATAAGTACATGAAAAGAGGAATAAATATTCCATCATGTTTTTAAGCTTTAGAAATTTTTTCCCCGTCTTGGGTAAGTTGTATTCCCTTATATTGCAGTGTTCCTTACACCCACTTTTCTAAGTTGAACCTTACCTCAGTTCCACTGTTCATATTTTCAGTGAAAAATCTATAGGCCTTCTGTTTGGATTTTGGGCATCTGACAGCAATGTGACATGATTCTTTATGTGATCTAATTGCTATCCTGTTAGACAAGGCTTCCAAAGTGGTAATTTTATAACTGGTTGTATTTTTGTTTTGATTCCAGAACAATGATCTCAAACTGCTAAGGGTCTTTCCATGGTCTTTGTTAAAGTAGGCTTTTGTATTCTACTTTATATGGATTTAGAACCCAATTATTTACCTGGGAGAAGTTTGTGCAGTTCTCTCACCTGGTTAAAATAAGTGAGTTAAAAGACACAGCCTCCTGTCGTAAAAGTGCTTCTTTTCTTTCTATATTCTATACATTGCTTGTATTGTTCTAGCTTTCAAATTTTCTGGTGAAATCAAATATATGCTCCCCACATTCCTGTCTGCTTTTCCAGATCTACCTTTTAGTTTTTAAATAGAAATAGCCATGCTCCACAAAAGTAATGAAATGTACTGACTTTTAGAAGAAATTTTTCCAAAAATTTTGGACTGATGTAATTATTTTTTAGTGATTTGTATGCATGTACCCTTCTGTTCCATAGAAACTTAAATTCTTAATATAGTTGACATTGGTAACAAAAATATTTAAAGGATATTTATAAGGATAATTTGTCTGATGTGTGGAAAAAGGCTCCTCACCCTTTGCCCCACCAAAGTTGTATGTTTGGTTTTTTATAATGGCATCCTTGCTTTATGTGTAAGCATTCAAACTCAAATTGCCTTCTGAAAAGTACAGTACTTTCCAGTTGATGAGGAAAATAACAGTTTATCATTGTATCTCTTCAGAAGCAATATCACTAAATCATGGCTATCATGAAAATCTGTTTTTCCATACAAAAGCATGTGCTGGATGCCTTTTCTATAAGCAGTTATTTTATAACATTGTGTATTACCTGATTTACTTGGAAACATATTAATTTGCCCAAGCCATTTGGTTTCCAGTAACAATTTTCAGGTGTCTCCTCCCTTTCTGTGCTCTTGTTTCTGGGAAAAAACAGTGGTAAGCCTACCCCATAGCTTACTGGTAAAAGGAAGGAGCAGTTTCCACTAAAAACTAATCCTGTATTTATGTAAGTAGTTTTTCGAATTTAGCTTGGATTTAGGCCAAGGTTTAATAGTTCTAATCTATTATGACTTGTAAAAAACTTTCTGAACAAATCCACTGTCCTGTTTTGGCATCTCTGCAGGTAACTATCCAAGCATCCTGGTATGTACAGTCATTACATTGTCTCATGTTTGTATGATGAGTGTCCAAATGAAAAATTGGTATTTATTTTACCAATATGTTTCAATCAATGGACAGATGTGTTTTCTTATTTTATGATCTGGTCTGGATAGTCATCAACTGCATTCAATTCTCATACGCAGAAATCCAAGAACAGAATATTTTAAAGCTTCTTATTAACGTTCTAAAGGTAATTTTATAGAGCCTTTTTGAACAAAGGAAGTGAGAGGTTGCTTTTGCTCAGTTTCTCTTTGTCTAACAGAGTTGTGCTGAAGGTTTCTTTTGGAATTAAATCTTTCCAAACTTTCCCATTCTTCAGCAAACAATCATAATCGTAGAGAGACACCTGAATTTGCAATGTTTCCTTTTTCTGTGACTGTTATACTGTGCTGTTGTTGCCAGAGTACTTGGCATAGTAAATTTTCACTAATGACTTGTATGTTCACACAAAATTCCACCAGATTTTTTGTTGGGGTGTGCCATACAGAAAACCAGTAGCTTTGTAGGAGTCTAGATAAGTAGTGACCAAGATAAAAGTGGACTACAGAATGCACAGCAAGGGTTTAGCCATCCAGTTGGGCAGGAATTCACAGTCCAGTACTTGTTGAAGGATGTCTACTTCTTTCAAAATTTGGTGTTGAAGGAAAAAAGTAGAAATTTTGGAGAGCCAGAGGGAGTAGTATAATTAAACTGATTATTCTCCAAGGATTTATCTGTTCTGTCTCAATTTGCTCAGCTTGACCATACTTTATAGATATTCTTATTTTCATATGGAACTGGTAATGTCCATCAATCCTTCCAGAACTTGGTCTAGAGTTTTAATATAATACTTTAAAATATTTGAAGTAAAATTGTCATGCACCTCTTTGTAATAAATGTTAAAACGCAAATTTCTTATTCTACACATACATTGTGAAATGCCATGCTGTCTTTAAATCACTGACATAAAAAGAAAAGGAAATTGCTTTACATAAAGCTTACTTCTAGAAGGACAAGTATCCTGTTTATATTATCATTGTGGTTCTCTCTGTTGTTGTTATTGACACAGTTGTTAGGTACTCGTTGTGTTTTCAAGCCAGAGGCTTATTTAGAGTTTGAAATTGATTGCTGGGGAAGTTGCAAAGCAATTTATGTAGCAACTTATCATAATTAGTTAGTTTTCTTAGTGTGAACTTCACTTTATGCTTGTCAATTGATTTTTCTGTGTAAATGCATAAGGCATTGTATTCTGTCAAAAAACCCCAAACCCCAAAAACCTATGGTTAGTACTTAATCATTCAGTTAAAACAGTGTATCCATATATGTATATATTTGCTTTAACTTGTTTAATAACTAAGGATAGGATGAATAAGAAAATTCCAAGCAGATACACTGTGTGAAAGTTCTGTATCAGGCAAAGATGCTGTGAACAGTGAGATTTTTTCTTTATTGTTTTACGTAAAGTGTCCTTTGAAAATAACATCATTTTTAACCTGCATTATGTTCTGGTATGTCCTAGACTGAAGACTTCTTAGGCCAGGATCTTCTCATCATGAGATTAATAACCTTAGACAAACAAAAAAGTTCTCAATAGCATGGAACAGACAAGATCACATTTTCCAGGGAAGGAGCACTCAAAAATAAGCTGTGACATTTCCTATTAGTGCCAGGAAATATGTCCCAACAGTGAGATGTGATGTGGTCATGACTTAGCCTCCAGGGGAGTGGGTGGAAATCCTCTTCTTTTGACACTCTGGGAGAATGCTAAAATAAGGAGTCTGTTATTAAGAAAAAAAAAAAAGAAAAAAATCCCATGTGGTCTTCCTGTATATGAAGTGAGAAACTGGGTTCTAGTTCCTTAGTTTTTAGTTTGAAAAATATACATTAATGGTAGCTCAAGATACATGGGAGAAGCATGGAAAGCAAAGTGATGTATAGATGAGTATCAGTGTGAGAGAAGACTTGGTTAAAATAGATTCTGTTTTCTGATCTCAATTCCCTTTAGTTAAAGGGATGTGAGGAAAAAATAAATCCATCAGAGGTGAAAAGGGATTTTCTAGTCCAGATGTGTGTGAAGGCAATGCAGAAACTTAAAGACTTGTGGTGCAAGGTGTTCCTGGTGCAGGTGGGAGAAGGGCAGAGCAGGCTTCTCTCATTCCTGTGCTGGTGGCTCCTGCTGGTGCCCACAGGCTCCCCAAGCCTCGCACCAGGAGATGAGGTCAGTGTACTGACTCGTTTCTATTTGATCACTGGGGTGCCTGGTTTCTTAGCTCTGACCATGATTTTTCCCTTCCAAGGGGGATCCCAGTTTACTGCTTTCTCTTTTTTTTTTTTTTTTTCACAAAAAAATCTGTTTGCTTTGTGGGGAGAAGAATGGGCAGAAGGAATGAATGGAACAAAGTATGTGGGGAGAAATGCTAGAAAGCGCAGTTCTTAGGGAAGTGTACTCCGGTAAAACGCTTCCAGCTGATAACAGAAGCCCACCTGTATTAGTGTTTGCCAAGTCTGCAAATGCATCAGCCATCTCTCCAAGTTTTGTGAACTGATACACAATCAACAATTTTGCCTTTCAATGGAACTGAGAGGTCCAGTGCCCACACATGTGATTGACTCATCTCTCAGCTGTGCAGTGTTTTTTTGCTGGGCAGTCATGAAAGAACAGCTTAAGGAGGGTCTCATGCTATCCCTTTCCTGAGCCCTATTTTATTTGTCTACTGGAATAGAACTGCCACAAATAGCTGTGCTGTTTGTCGACCAATTTGCCTCACTTGCTCAGTAGTGATAATTTCTGCCAGCATCTGCATGTTTCTCTGTAAAGCACAATGACTTTCCCAAATGTGGAATAAATTGTAGTTGGATTTGAGTGTGACCTTGACTAATATAGTTCAAGAAATAAATTTTCTGGGTCATTGGATTCATATTCTTGTCACTTACAGGGTCAACAGTTTTCTGTCTGTGTATACAAGGAATGTTGGATTTGAATCAGGATACTGTAGATTATTAAAACTTCAGCATAAAAATGTATTATCTTTCTGTATATAGCAGTGATGGGAGCAACTAGTCATGTGAAAGTAAGTTGGGGTAAATGAGGTGGGGATGATATATAAAGTGACTTGCAGTTTTGTGTAAAATCTTTCTTGATGGCCAGAAAAGTTAAGATTTGGTTTTAAATGACAGCATATTTTTATTTGTGAGCCTTCTCTGTGTTCTGTGGTTTGAAACTGAACCCAAGGGATGTGATTGAGCTGACCAGAAGTAAGTTCTAAGAGGATCACTTCCTGGGGTGCTGTGTCTCTGTGGGAATAAAATAGGTGTGTTTCTCTGCAAGAAAACTTTAAAAGAAAAAAAAGAGAGTAATTAAGTGGTTAATCAAATTCAGATTAAAATATTCTTAAATATCTCAGGTGCTGAACACAAAATTCCCATTAGTAGTCTAAGACTGAGGCAGGCTTTAATAATTGTCAGTATTTTTTTTTCCAAATATTATAGAGACTTTCATTTTTCCACAGTGTGCATTCCCTGATCTGACTGTTGAAGACCTGACCGTTTTTCATATTTTTGTCATTCTGAGGTTTTTCATTGTAACTTTTTCCATGTTTGCCAAAACTAGCAGTCTAGACCCAAGTCACCCATACAAGTGTCACATCAGAGGGAATGTGATTAATGAGGAAAAAGCCTGTAACTTCATATTTTTGGTAGACTAGAGAGTGTCTGATATTTCACAACATAGCTCATTTTGTCATGCTGGCAAGACAAAACCATAAGAATTCTCAAGCAGGGTGACTAAAAAGTGGCAGAAATATATAGAAAACACTGGCTTCTATAAGTGGAAACTTGGGATCCAAACCCGTAAGCCTACTTAAAATCTTTGGACGTATAGGAGAGCTAATGATGCAGTGTGTATACAACTGGAAATTAAAAAAAAAAAAAAGGTAAATTTGCCACTTGGCCTTATAATTTTTTACAATAAAGAATTCTAGTCATCAGCCACAGTATTACAGCTCTTCCAAAGAAATTGGTTCAAAGCACACCAGTGCTGTGCAGATCCAGTCTCCTGAGAGATCCCCGTGTTTAGTTAGCACTCTAGTCTAGCCTGTTTTTGCAGGAGTCCTCCAATTTTATCATTCAGGCATTTTTATGGCCTCATTGGAACAAATAAACAAACATCTGGAATCATGTGGGATATTTAATTAAAAACTTTTTGTTTGGCCAGAAATAGTAAAATCATGAAAAATTGCCTGTCTCCAGGCTCAGAAAGGCCAAATGATGAAGCTGTTGGCTACAGACAGTTTTACAATGTATTGAAATTCATAGATGTGCACACCTGCTGCAAGTCCCCCCCTTTTTTTTTGATTCATAACCATTAATGAGTGTTTAGTGCACAGATTGTAGCCCTTGTTTAAATGGGAATTTACTGTTTTTAATAACATATAGACACGTGTTGATATATTCCATACAGCCTGTACTGTTCTGTAGTACACAGACAGGATAAAGCTTTATATTATTGCTTAAAGGGGAAAAAAGAAAAAAATCTTTATGGTGCATGTTCCATTTCAATATTTTTTCGTATGAGCATGTTTTAATTCCAGAAGTAATAAATATCTGCCCCATGCTAAGGATCTGTGTAGCAAATGTTGGAAATGTGAAAGATGGTGTTTTCTCAGTAAAATTAGAATCTGTAATGAAAATGTAAATTTGCATTGTTACATTTAATGTATTTTTGAGGAAATTTTCAAGACACTCTTGCTTTTGCAGATAAAACTGTTTGATGTCATGTGAGAGATTACTCTGTGGACACAAAATGTTTTACAGACCATTAGTATTTATAAAAACTAATTTGTCTATTGGGCTATTATCTATTTGAAATACACAAATATAGGCTTTTGAACATATGGGACAGAGAATTTTATTTTTGAGTTTGTACATCTCAGTTTTTAAATAGCTGAGACTTCTATTGAGAAAATGGCATGCACACAGAAAGTAGTACTGCATCCAAATGTTGTTCACTGTTCTTCATATTTCTCGTGATTAAAATAATATGGCCATTCCATTTTGAGTTTCTCTGACAATTTAGACTTTTTAGCAGGATAGGATGGATGGAATACTGACATGACTTTGGCCTCTGGCCTGTAGTTGGTGTTACTGACCTGAATGGAGAGGATGTGGGTGTCATCTGAAAAAGCACTAATTCCTGCATAGTCAACACATGTAGAGCCCTGCTTTAAAAAATGGGGGAGGGAGGAAATTTACTCCACAGTCAGAAGGGCAGCCATCTGCATAACAGCAGTGAAGCTGTTTTATCCCCTTGTGTGTTTGTTCTCTATAGCCTGCACATCTTGCTGTAACATCTATGTGTCTTTCGAACTATGAGCAGCCAAAAAGATGCAGTGTATTTTGTGTTTCGTTGTTCAGTGAGTGCTGTGTAGAAATGAGTGAAGGGCCCTTTTTTAAATTTGATTTCAGGAAAGAAAAGGGTAACTTTGGGGGATTTCATTACATGATCTTATGCAAGAAGAGAAAGCTGTCAGCTTTTTACTGGATATGAATATCTGTATTCATGATCTAATATATTTACTGATCAAAGTTCCTTGCAGAGCTCTGAAAGCAAATGATAAGTAGGTTGATGACTTCCTTTTTTTTTTTTTTGATATTTTTGTGGTCTGTTAATAACCTCATTGTAAGAAAAGTAAATGATAGGAAGCCCCATGACATCCTTCACTAACTTTGTATCCCTTAAGCAGAGAGATCACACCTGGGGAGAAGAAAGGGAGGAGACAGAGAGGTAAATAATAAGTATAAACAAGTGCAATTGTTTTATGTCCCTTACCAAACAGAGGATGGCTGATCCTTTTTTGTTGATATTCATTGTGTTGCCTTTTACAGTCAGAGATATCATGAAAATTGTTTCTATTTACACAGAATGAATTTCTTTTACTGTGTGATTGACAGCACTGCCATGTTTTGTAAGGCCCGTTTTGTCTATGACTCTAAAGTGCTTAGTAAACCTAGGCAGCCACCTGAAAGACCCCCCACCTGTGGCTGCATAAAACTGAAATAAAGAATGGAAAATAACCCATTGAGTATTCACTTTCCCACCCACTGAGAGCAAAATGCAATGCAGTGCAATTTTAGTGTTTGCGTGCCACTGGGGAAAATAGACTCCTAAAATCACATAGTGAAGCATTGGAAAAATTCAGTGAATTTGTACAGAGCACTGGGTTATAAAGCCTAAGGAACCGTAGGCTTTGCTTCTCAAGTGAAACAGATTTGTATTGCAGTTCTGTTAGAATGCCTCCAATTGCCATCATGATATTTAGCACAGTAGGCTGGAAAAATGTAGGGCTGGTGAATCTGAGTCCTTTCGCAGGAATGCTTACAGAGGGGATGCAAGCAGCCTTCTGATGTCTACTTAAAGACCAAACAAGGCTGCAGTCTCTGATTTGTTTTGTGGTTTTTTTTGCTTTTGCTCAGTGTCAGGCCATGTAGAGAGATGTGGAAAGAGCCCATGTCCCCGGCTGCCTCTTTCAAAACCATTTCTATTACTAGACATGGCTTCACATCTAATAGAGAACTAAATTAGTGCTCCCTCTTGCCTGAGAGGAGTTAGAATATGTGATTACCAAAATTGCAGGGCTACCACAGCAATGTGCTGGGTTTCCCCATGCTGACTTGGCTTCCCCTGCCGGCACCACTGCTGGAGCAGTGACTGCACTAACTTCAGTCAGCTGTGCTGAGGAAAACTGCACCTACCCCAGCTCTACCTCTCCTCACAGGAGAGAGGCAACTTCCGGATTGTTTGTTTGTTTTTGTTTTTGCTGAATTGTGAGTGGGAGCAGCCAGGCTTAATAGTAAATTTTGTTTCCATGAAATAAAAGGAGTGGACTTAATGGAAATAATCCCTTGGGCCCTGATGGAAGAATTGGAATATGTCTTAAAGCCAGGAAGTTGGCAAAAACCCCCTCCACACACACCAAACAAGCTAAATACACACACCATCCCTCCCAAATCCACATAATTAATTAATTTGGCAGATTGTGTCTGTCTTAAAGGTAGTAAATGATAAATTTCATGGGGACGAAAAAGAGAGCAACTTAGAATAAACAGATTAAATATAAGCTATTACATCATTCAGAAGCAATTTGGTGCTGCCGAATGCCAGCCATTACTGATGTAAAGTACGTGACAGAAAAATAAGTACCAGGTGTGAGATTACAGTAAGGTAAAAAGGAGAAATGTGGACATGCACTCAGCTGGTAATTGTGGATGTAAATTTGGCCTCTGCCCTGTAATCTGATGCTAGATAGCAATGGCAGTAGAAGTGTGGAGGATAGCTGAAGGAGTCCCTTTGCTCTTTTCTCTTTAGTTTTGTTTCACTGTCAATATAAAAAGTGATTCCTCTAGCAGGGTATGTTCAGTAGTAAAGTGAAAAAGAAGCTGTTGGCTAAATTAATTTGTTTGTGTTAAAAAATCTGTTTGTTATAAAGGAGTGGAATGGCTTTATTTGAAAGAGAATGAGACAAAATAGAACATCATGAGAATATTATCAGAAGAATTAGAACATCAGGAGATGCCACAAAGGAGATTGAGTTTGACATATTTTCAATGTTTGGTAATTCTTTTATCCTGCCAAACCTTAATAAAATTTTGTTTGTTTTTTTTTTTCCTGCTCTCTGTGTGTTTAGGGAAGATGGCCCTTGAGAAAAAATTTCTGAATGAAATGAACTACTTAAGATAGTCTGCAAGATTTGGAGATGGCATTCATTTAGGAGATGTAGGAACCATAATTCAGGCAGAAGTTGTTCCCACAAGAAGCTAAAACAGATTGCAGTTTAGCAAATAAATAAAGAAAGTATGCAAAATACTGGTATGTTTTGCAGAGTAAAAAGAAAATTTCAAAGCATTCTAGAAGTGACTTTGTCAGTGAGAATAGATGCCAGCTTGCTGTGGTTGATATGGTACCTGGGAATGCACAGAGTGGAAGATGTGTGCAGGAAAAAGAATGTTTCTTTCACAAGCAGGAATGCACTTGTAACCTCAAATCATCCGTCCTAATGGAGGCAGGATTTTCCTGACAGATTAATATTTAGGCTCTGAAATATTTATATTTTTCTTTTTGTGAACATACCACCTAAAGGAGCCCACAGTGTTTCACCAGGGAGCTGAGTCTTAGTCTGTCGTTCTGTTTTTCAGTAGCCCAGGCAGGAAAGTAAAAACCTTGATACTTGCTAGTCTGGCATTCTGTGAGTTGTGCAGGATTTGTTCCTATGGACATGAGAGAGCAAATGCAGAGCTATTCTGCAGCAATTTTACAAGATGCCAGTTTCTAAGGTAGCTCAAAAAGTTGTGCATCACTTCAATACCATTTAGAAAATTTGGGAAGGCAAAGAGAATCTGATTCCTGAAATCAGGTTGTGACAGTAGGGAACCCAGTTTTGAATCTATATAACTGTTGTAGCTTAGGTAATGTAACATGAGTTGGTTAAAATTAAAACAGAATTATTCTGATAACACTGAATATTAATGGGACCATCTTCAGAAAAAACTTTTAAATAAATAAAGGTACAAGAGCAAGTTCTAATATGTGAAGTTCAATCTACCTTTCACTGGAAGTTTTTTTTAAGTATGGTGATGGAGCAAAGAATGAAATTAAAAGCAAATTCCAAAATATTAGCAGTTTTATATTCTTTTAAGTAAATTAAGTAGCACATTCCTTCCCTGAAGTTTTCCCTTGTTTTCTTACTGTTTTTTTCTACATGGGTTTGAAAGAATTTTCTAAACTTCCAAAGCAAACTATTTAATACTATCTTGTAGGTATTTTGAACTGCTCTAATTTATGAATTTTCAGATAAATCAATTGTTTTTCAAATTCTATTATATTATTTCCTAATAAAAAAGGTATCTGACTCTTGTTTTTTGTCTGTTCCCAAGCCTCATATGCTTAATAGAAAAGACTTTTCAGTCAGTCTAAAGAAGGGTTCCTCTGATGTGTATGTTAGAAATACTGTGTTGGAAAAAAATATGTTAGTACAAGAGGGGAATCTCTAGGTAATTTCTCCTTGTGACTGTAGTTAAACCTGAACAGATTATGGGGAGGAAATCCATACACATGCTATACATCTCTGTGCCTTGAAACAACTGCCTGCAGGTGTTTTAGCCATGCACATGTGGCTGGATATATGATGAGGCTTTTCAGATTTTCAGCCAAGTTTTCACTTGCAGGGTAATGAAATGTTGAAGGAGAGGGAAATAAGATACATATACATGTAGAGGTTATGATGTCATATGTGATGAGTTATTGCTGTTTTGATACTTGTCATAAATTCATTCCAATTCAATTGCTAAGCCATATTTCTGTACTGCTAATTTAAAATCTTGGAGAATGTGAAGTTGTGTGTGTGCACTCATGCCATGTGCTCTCTGTGATAGTCAGCCATTGTCTCTGAGCTGAGGGAAGCACCTTCACCTGCTCACTGGGCTGCAGCTACCTTCCTTATTGTGAGGTTCAGGCATCTTGGGAGCAAGTTGAGGTCAGTGTGGAAAAATCTAAAATCCACTTTCCTATAGGCAAAACACATCAACTGGGCACAGACTTTTTTGAGCATCAGACAATATGTCAGTTTGGTAACACATCCTAAAGCATAGCCCCAAGCAGCTTAAACCTTTGTTGAGAGTAACAGGAGAGTAACTCCGAGAATTGCTTTTTCCTAAGTATGAACTTCACCTGTAGTGCCAAGTTGTAGATACCACAGTGCCTTTATGCAAACACTGGTGCTGTGTGTTTTGATCTCATTTGCCAAGCTCTGCATGGCAACTGAATGAGCAGAAGCATATGGGTGAAATCTATCCAAGATACATGCAAACTTTCTGCTGCTCTTGTGAAGTAGTTTAAATGTTTTGATTGATCATCATCAGTACTACTATTTTGGTGATTCTTGATTTGAAAATAGACTTGGAGTTGCTTAAGCATAGCTTGCTAAGATTTAACCTCTCTAATGAGAGCTTGATAGATAACATGTTTAAATTAGAAGGGGAAGGGGGGCAGTGTGAAATAGATCATGTTGTAATTTCAGTAATCACAGGCACTGAAATATGTCATTGAAAAAATACTTAAGAATCTTAAATCTTAGGATGCCTGTCAGATCTCTTTTAGTCTATGAACAATGACAATCATAATTTGACGGTGAAATACGGTCAGAGCTTCTGTCTCCTTGACAATCACTCCAATATTTAGACAAAAAAGCACATTCTCACAGATTTCATTAGTCAACTTGTGCTTTTACCTTTTCCCTCATGTAACTCTAATACTTTGAGAAGCCTAGACAAGCAGAATTGAGTGTATTCTCTTACCAACCTGAAAGAAATCACATGTGAGTATGAAAAGCCAGAAGAACTTTAAGGTCAATGACACAGATTGTTTGAAAAATCCAGGAAATATTAGGGTTGCACTTAATAAGTTTGTGTATGCTCTTGAGCTATTTTGAGACCTCTTCTAAGAGACTTGTTGCACAGCTGCATTAAGATTTTTAATTTACTGTTTTCATATGCTGTTGCTGTGATGCTTCGTATGTAACAAAAAAACCCCAAAAAAGTAAGGAAAGGCTTGAAGAGCTGCTTTGGGTAAGAAATCAGAGGGAGTGAAGAGATTCTGATTAACAAAGCAATCTGCATTTATGAAATATCTTTTATGTAAATTGTCTCTGGGCACCTACAATGCAATAGTCTGTGGAGCTTGGCTAAGCAAGTGAATAAGCTTGGGAGAATGGGAATTTTGAAAGCAGGGAAAGAAGAGAGCCTTATGATCTAATGTCATAAGGCAGGGAGCTTCAGGGCCTTGGGGCACAATTAACAAAGGCTCTGGCACCTGCCGGCTCTGCTCTTCATACTTGTTTAGAGAAAGATTTAGTAATTCTGCTCATGGGGTGTGTTTCCTTTTCCTGTCTGCAACCCACTGTGGCTCAGAATCTCTCTGAATATTTGTGGTAATAACAAGCTGTAAGCACCCTTGACTCAGGTGAGCACAATAGGTGAGGGTTACTTAGTGAAGCTCATGAGATTTGCCTTCTCTTTTGCCATCTTGAGTCCTCCCGCCCACATCACTTTTTCCCCTCTGTTTAACAGCAGAAAGGTTGTTCTGAGGTGAGAAAAAAACAAAGGAATTTATGCAGCTTTTACAGCAGGATTATTGCACGCCTTAAGAAGTTTCATTTTATTTATATATTTTTATCTGTTATTGATGGAAGTGGCATTTCTACTGAAAAGTCAGTATTTCTTACTGAAACAAAGGAATTTTAATAAAATGCATGCTAATTTGGAAAACAGTTGAGGATACTAATGTGTGTCATTTACTGTCCCTGAGGATGTTATGATTTCTCCTTATGGATGTATAAAAAGGAGCATTATTCTCTGACAGTTGTATTGTCATCTTATTTGGGAATACTGAAATATTTGGTGGGTCCTTTGTCAAGCATATGTGTAGCAAGAAGTTATCCATGGCCCAATGCATTTACTTAGCTAAATTGACAGTGAATAAAATATAGAAAAAATAATATTGCTTTCATATTTGAGAAGATAGGCAGAAAGCACCGTGTACAGTGGTTTAGCCAAAATGATGTAGCACTGTAGGGTTTTAAGTATATCTCATTGTTTGGACTGCAGATTTAATAACTAGGATACCCCTTCCAATAAAAGTACTCACAGCAGAGGCCTACAGACTTCCTAGATAATTTTAATGGCATGTCCTTTATCACCACTCTCCACAAAATTTGTTTTAATGTATCATGGATCAGTTCTCCTTTGTGGATCATTCTGACTTGCACTTATCACTTATCTTCTATTTTTTGCAATCTTTCCATATATTTGTATAATTTTTAATTTTTCCCATTAAGAGAGCATAGTTAAGCTTGGTCAGAAACACCTTATAGTCATTGAAGCCTACACAGTTCAATAAAAAGGTGTGAATCTTGATGTATAAATCTCGTGGACTACAAAATCAACAAGGTGAGGGGGAATGTAGAGTGGCAAGTGAGAATTAACAGTTCTGGACAGCATTAACTTCCTGAGCACATCAAGGAACTTTCAATGTAGATAAACTACAATTTTCAAAGGTTAGAAGTTAGTTTATTCTAAATCATACAGATTTTTCTAGGAGACTCATCTGTAGTGGATTTTGGCGAGGGGATGTCTTGGTGCTGAAAAATTTTCATTTTAGTAAATTATTTTCATTTGCATATATGATGCAATGTCATTAAGAAGACTTGAGTTTTACTAACGGATCCCTTTTTTGGAACAATCTTTCCTTTTAGGAATTGCAAAACAAAGTTTCAGGAAAGGACCAATACCTTATTATTCAGCCTGTTCAAACCCACTCCTTTCTAAAGGTATTGCAAAGACTGTGACAGCAACCCAGCTCAGCTTTAATGGATATATCGTTATTAAGCCAAGGGCTTTTTAAAAAAGGCACAAGTTTTTTTCCTGTCCAGCAAGCCCCAAAAATCGAAATGATGCAAACTATAGTTTTCTGAGTCGTCCACAAAATTAAATGTTATGTGATCCCTTCTGGTGCTGTGTCATTTCTGATGCTATTGTAGCTATAAACTACTACAGAATAACAACTGTTTATCAAAATATTCATGAAAATGTTCTGTGACGGGAGAAATGGGCATGCTTGTAATACTGTTTCCATGGAAAAAGATGCATGGGCTTAGATTTAGTCAAAATTATGGCATACTGTTCTAAACTTGACAGAACTAGTTCAGCACATAATCCATAATAAAATAGGAACTGTGGTATTTAAGCACTAATTCAGTGCATATCAGTTTGTATGCAAAGACTCTGTTGAAGCTATTGCAAAACAGGTTTTCTTAGTGAATGCTACCAAGGCTATGGCATGTATCCCAGTCCTGGGATATGAGTAAAGTCTTTATCTGGGCTCCAAGCTGTGGTCCCATGGTTTGCTCTCTCTGCCCAGTATAACAAATAGTGGATGTTGCATGCATTTTTGATTGATGAGGTATTGAGGGGGATTTGGAAATCTGAAAACCCATATTATTATAAAGATTGTGGAATAGTGGGAAATGGAGCCAGGAATGTACCTATAATTTAGGGTAAAGAGTAATAATGAGTGCCCATAAAAATAAATAACCATGATGTTAAATAGACTGCAGATCATTTGCACCTTGAGGCTTTTTTCAGATTTTGTGCCAGTAAAGAAATGTGGTAATAAGCCCTCATGTATTTAGGCAAAAGAGTTTCTTATGCATGAATTTTATTTAGGCAATTTGAATAATCCCAGAAATATTTAGGAGCATGAAGGGGAGAAGAGAAGGAAGATGAAGGCAGAAACATAAAAAATCTGCACTATTTGGAAGAAGTACTTTATGTTTAGATTATTTTTGATCATACTCTTTTTTTTTTTTTTATTGCTTCTGACTCTTTCATGGCTGATAATTCTATTCTGAAGCGTGTTCTGAAGTTGCTATTTCAGTTCTGTTCAGTGAGAAATCCTTTTTGATCACTGTAGACATGCAGAATGAAGCTGTGTGATTGCTGGCCAATTCTTATAGCAATCTTGAAAGTTCTTTCCTAGTCTTCATCAGTTAAAAAGAAAAATACTTCATGAGACATGGAGGTTCTAGAGCTACAGAGTGGAGGGTAGCTTTTCCTATACCTGCAGGTAAGATGAGTTTTCATGGCTGAGAATTTAAAAGCTTGTTGCTTCTGCTTTGTCACAGAACACTCATTTTGGATACATATTACTACGCTGATGATTTTTAAATAAAATCTGTACATGTCAGTATTTAGTCACAGCCCATGTTGTAATCAGATTTGTTTATCATGTCTGTACGTGAGAATCAACACTGGAACCATGTTTTGCAGCTTCCTCTCTTTTCATAAAGTTTCATGGAAATTGTTAGTTAAGTGTTTAACATTGCAGATCAGGGATTTTCTTCTTACAGATTGTGCAGATTCAGGCAGTTTGCAAATCACTTGGTTGTCATAATTTTGTGTAAGAATTTTTTTGGATATCTTTCCTCTCTGACTAAATTTATGGAGCTATGAGTAAAGGAAATTTGGAAAGCAACACATTTTTAGTAAAATGTTGTTAGTTCAGTGAGAGGTGGAATGGTCAACAGCTTTCTCCATACTTTAAGTTTCCAAAGCAAAAAGGAAATTTATACTCTCCATTGAGATACAAACTAGTTTATTTTCAGTCATTTATCTGAAAAGTTGATACTCACCATAATAATTCATCAAACATTTTTTGTGAAGTGTATCTGGCAAGGCTTCCTGGCATCAGCCTTTGAAATTCTGAGTTCTTGCATCCTCTGGGAACAGAGTGACTCTCTCTTCTTATTGCACATCTGGAAGGAATGTTGCTGCCTTTTGGTTTCATCAGGGAGAGATTGTTAGGATAACAATTTAACCTCTCTAAACTGTTTGCTAGTATCTTTGGAATTGTGAATATGAAAGAGGTAAAATGCTATAATTTATAAATTGTATTCATATTTCAGATTTTAATTTTAAACAATACAGTAATAATTATTTCAATAAGAACAACTATATTGCTACTTTTCTGGTCTTTCCATGAGGAATGGGAGGCTAAATTCTGTTGGTATACATACGTGATGTTTGTTAACTCCACTGTCTTATTTAATCTCATCAGGCATTCTGGTTAAACAAAACACAGATACCTACTTTTGGTGTATGTAGTTGTCTTTTTTCATGATCTAGAAAGCACTTCAGACAAAAAAAAAATGAACTGTGAATTTTCAACTTGTTAGTGGTGAATTCTTATTAGGTCAAGTTTCCACCTAATATACTAATGTTCAATCCTGCAACTTGTCTGAATTACAAGAAAAGCTTTATTTCCTGGGTACAAAAATAGAGTTATGAATGTTTATGCTTAATTATCCAAATTCTTTGTTTCAATTGAAAAGGTATTATTTCAGTTTAGTAAGGTAAACACCATTATTTAAAAGCCGATCCCTCTTATTGTGGAGCATTTTTTATTTAATAGGAACAATTACATTACTTACCCTAATTCAGTAAAATATCTGAACTGTCACCTAGATTCCATTATGTGCTTTTGTCTTTTGCTGAATATGGATGATTTTAAACATGTGCCTAAAAGACTTATTGAATGAGAGACTCTTGGAACAGGGGTTAATGCTGTTTGCAAGCTTTATGTTACTAAAAATCTAGAAAAGATTGAATTTGGTTTAATATTTCAATGAAAAATGGTATAAGGCAGAATGCCAACAGGAGATGCATTAATAATCCATAAACCTGTGGTAGCCAACTAATTTGGGACATTATAGGAAATCTTGGCTTTATGCTGCCAATATTTCTAACATGAGTTTCCATCAATAAGTGCAGGAAATACTAAACTGAGTTATTAATCTGCAAGGAAGAAACTGAAATTTAGAGAGATCTGATTTCTGTTCAGGAAGAACTTTTCTTTTAGGCATTAAATTTTAATCCAGTGTATTTAAAAAAAAAAAGGTTCTATATTGTTACTCTGAAATCCTGCAGAATGTTTTCACATTACTAATTAGTGGCAGAACATGAGTAATCTTTCATTACAGAGAATCTTTTTCCTTCCGTTTCTGCCACATCTCTCTATTTCTAACTGGAAGCCTTTGCATAGTGATTGAATATGTATATGGTGATCAATGTACATGCTGAATTACCCAGCTTCCTGCTTGCCTTGCAGTTTGTAGAAAACACTAAATTATTTGGTAGAAATTTCATCTGTGTGAAATTTCAATAGAAGCTTGGTGTTAGGAAGCATAGATTGGAGCAAGAATTGGCAATTGAAAAAAACCCCTTTCCTATATGGTTTCATTAGTTTTATCCTTAGGCTTCCATCTTGCCATAGCAAAGTTTTCTTTTAATGGATTCTGCAATGCTAATCTCCTTGGAATTTTGTGATTGTCATGCCCGAAGTAGATATTAAGTGTGACATTCCTGAAAGGATTATCACCTTCTATCACCCAGCTAAGCAGGGGCTAGGACTAGTACTTTTCTTTTCCAAGAAAGAATGGACAGATGAGGCATTTGTAATTTCAAGTCCTGCTGCAACCATCACCACTGGAAAGTGAGGAGGAACTTTCTGTCAACATCTGCAGGCAGCAGAACAGAGATACCTCCAGGGGTGGGTTGTGCCCTTTCCAGCGTTCATATTCACAACAGATGAATGGGAAAAGTGTGATAAATGTTGATGTTTATTACTAGTTGTTTATGTTCTTGATCTCTATATAACTTGTAAAAGAAATAATATACCCTTCCCAGCTTTATCTGAAATAGCAACATGTAGGCTAAAGATGCTGTGATACATTCAACTGTGAATGTAATAGTGCTTATTTCACGAAGCTTATAGAGTTTTATGGTTTCCAGCAGGGGCACCCAAACGATGCCTCCAGCTGTACGTGGCCTGCTAGACCAATTTGTCCATCGTGTGGTGTGTTTCTGGCTGCTGCCTTCCCCAGGAGCCCCTCCAGTGCTGGCACGGAGTGTGCTGCAGCCCTGGATTGCTCTGGCAGCCGCAGCCTGCTCCTGGCTGGGCCTTTCCCCATGAGCCCTCCGTGAACGGGCAGAGACTTAGCTGTGTAAATGTGCTATAATGTTAACGCTTCAGGCCTGGACCTGCTGCTCCCTTACCATGCTGGGAATGTGCTGTAGGTCTGCTTGCTCCACAGAGAACTTCCTCAAGCCAGAGCTAGCAGCTGCATGGAAAAGCCAGGTACTCTGGTACTCTTGATTTAGGGAGAGAAGGAAAGCTGGACTTCCTAGGGATGTATTTATTGTCCTCGCTTGACATTTTAAACATGAAAATTCTAATGTAGTGTTTGAAATTTTCAAAACCACCTAAGTTTTAGTTATAGTAGTGCTTAGGACATTAAATGGAATAACATCAGGGTCAGTAGCATTAAGAATGCAAATAATGAAGACTTAAAGCAGTCAAATCAATAAATGGTAAAAATTGGGAGTGAAAAAATGTTTAAATTTGTATAAAATTTTGACCAGTTTGCTCGCTAAAGACTTTTTGCATAAATTCCAAAATTATAGTCCAAACATTTGAAAGGATCTTTCTCAATCTTTAAAATACCACAGGTATGCAAGAAATTTATCATACCATAGCATCATTTGAAACAAGAGAAGTTCTTGACTTTTTTCTGGTACTTCTACACTGCTATCACAAAAGGAAAAAAAACATTTTAACCATCATTTGGGGTTTCACTTGCCTTTATGTTTTTAGTGTAGGGAAAATATTTAAGTTATTTTTCAGTTACAGTAAAAATGTTTATAGTCATGATAAGGGAAATTTCAAATATGCCCTTCATATAGTACCATGAAAACAAGTTGGCTGTCTGTTTATTACAGTGGCCAGTACTTTATGAAAGGAAATTATATTCATAGTGGATTTTAAATTTGATAATAAACATAAATAAGTTTAGGTTTAGAACACTTAAGAAGCTAGGTATTTTCTTAGTATGATTTGTACTTAAAACACACTTTGTCCTCCTGCTGCTGTGTGGAGTTCTAGTCCAACTTTGAGGTATTGGTGGGAAAAATAGTGAAAATTTATCTTTAATGCTAAATGCTGAGTGGTTTGGTTATGAGGTTTTTTTTTATTGTTTTGTCGGGGCTTTTTGAGTTTTGGTGGCTCCCCTCCCCCCTAACTTCGGGAACTTTTAATCTCAAGGTTTTTTGTGGTCTAAACCATTAACAGTTCTGCTATGCAGGTCCTTCTGTCATTCATTCCTCAGGATTTTTAGATAGCTGCTAGTGGAGTTGATAAGTGATCAAATTTTAATAAAAGGCTTACAATAGATATTTCAAGAGTGGTAACTTGTTAGCTGTACATATGAAAACATATGAAAAAAAAACAACAAGTCCTACATTTCACTAATAATTTTTTCCAATTTCAAATAATAATGCCTACAAAAGATCCAATGTATTGAGCATTTCATAAAATACTTAAAAGTCTATTTGAAAGTCATAGTGTTCTGGTTTTGGCTGGAATAGAGTTAATTTCCTTCCTAGTAGCTGGTTCAGTGCTGTGTTTTGGTTTTAGTATGAGATTAATGTTGATAACACACTGATATTTTAGTTGCTGCTCCATGTGCTTACTCTGAGTCAAGGACTTTTTCAGTTTCCCCCTTCTGCCAGTGAGGAGGTGCAGAAGAAGCTGGTAGAGAGCACAGCCAGGACAGCTGACCTGCCAAAGGGATATTCCATACCATGGAATGCCCTGCTCAGTATAGAAACAGGGAAGAAGTTGTCCAGGAGAGGCCAACCACTGCTCAGGGGCTGGCTAGGAATCAGTCCAGAGGTTTTATTCCTCTCTTCTCTCTTCTTTTCATTACTATTATTATTTATTCTGATTTTATTTCATTTACTAAACTGTCATTATCTCAACCCATGAGTTTTACCTTTATTTTTTTCCCCAATTCTGCTCCCATTGCATAAATAGATCCCAGACACACGGCAAGGGAGTGGCTGTGTGGTACTCGGTTTCTGGCTGGGGTTAAACAGCAGCACATAGTGTGGATACTAAAAGTTAGACTGGGTTCTGAAGCAGATGAAATAGCACAAGTCTTTACCATAAGATAAAAATGTAAATTTTATAAAAGAGCATCAATACCAACATTGATCTCCTGTCTGTATTCTAGTAATTGCTGAGGCAAACGTGTCTTGCCATTTGGATTACAGCTTTCACAGGCTTGCTGTAATCACTGAAACAGGGTAATGACTTCACCTCCCTGAGGAGTTGTCCCATTGTAGTTTAGTGAGAGATGTTAGGTTTTTACCCACATGGCATACACCATGAAATTCAAATTAAGGAATGAAAGAGTTGTGATTCAATCCTCTACTACCTTCTGTTGGATGCAATTCCCAGAACAACAGTACATACAAAGCTAGTAGTAAGATAACTTCAGTCAAATTGTGATATTATATGCTTCCTGCTAGAATGCTCGGATATCATTAAGATGAAAAAGAAATGAGTGTGGATATTGAATTCTTAACATGGATCCAAAGGAAAAGTTGAAATAGATGATGGGAACATGAGTGGATCATCTTGTAAAATCCCAAATGCTCTCTAAATCTGCTGCACTCTTGTCCACGTTCCTATTTCAATATTTCAGAATGCCAAAGTAGTGCAAACAACACTTTTTAGTTATGGACCTTCAGATGTTCCCCAAAACCTTTTGTTTTGATGGCATTTGTTTTGTCCAGTCCTGTAGCTTCACTTCTCTGTCTTTGCCAAACCCCATGCTAATTCTATCTTTTATCACTTTGCATCCTACTCATTAATGCAAGATTTATGTGATGCTAGAAGCTCTTTATGATATTTTTTTATTATGGGGAACATTATTTGTGAGGCCATAGGAGTACCAAACAGGCTAAAAATAATATTGAAAGCAATGCAAACTGAAATTTTAGGAAAAAGTGAATGGTGTGAATAGATGCACAGAGACCACCCAAGAAAGTGCATGTTTGTGTCATGACACCCAACAATATACATGAGAGTAAACAGGAAAATTAGAAGT